>NW_012108042.1:38462-45131 GCF_000951045.1 Mandrillus leucophaeus | reverse complement strand
AACAAGCATAATATAGATTATATTATTATATATTATTTTATATATTTTTCTATCTAAAAAATGCACAAAGGCGAGCTTCACATAACATAAAATTAACCGTTTTTAGAAGGAGCGATTCTATGGCCTTTCGTATTTTTGTAGTGTAGTTCAACGATCACCTGTATATAGTTTTTTTTTCTTTTTTTGTGATGGAATCTTGCTGTGATCTCCAGGCTGGAGTACAGTGGCCCAATCTCAGCTCACTACAACCTCCGCCTCCCGGGTTCAAGCCATTCTCCTGCCTCAGCCTCCCGAGTAGCTGGGATGACAGGCACCTGCCACCACACCCGGCTAATTTTTGTATTTTTAATAGAGATGGGGTTTCACGATGTTGGCCCAGGCTGGTCTCGAACTCCCGACCTCAGGTGATGCACCTGCCTCGGCCTCCCAAAGTGCTGGGACGACAGGCTTGAGCCACCGCACCCGGCCACCCTATCCATTCTTTAACAAAATTTCTTAATAGAATTTGCTTAAGTCAAGCCACATTTCACAAGTCCATGGCAGCCCCTACGCCTGCAGGCCTGAAGGAGTTAACGGTAATTCCTTTTATGTTGGAGATTACCATTTTATTACCAGCGCTTTGCAGAAGACCCATTATCATAAAATAGAAAAACCGCATCACATTCCCTCCACGGGAAGAGCAGAGGCTTTTAGACCAGAGCGATTCTGAAGCTGATGGCGGAGCAATTACTCTGTGACCATCCTCTGCGTGGACGATTAAAAATAATCATGAAAGTAACGAGGCGTGAGTGGGATTTAAGGAACTCTCACCGTACTTAATTTGTTTTGGGACTGAATTATTTAAATCCTCTTCCCGGGCCCCCATGCCTCCCGTTTTTGTTTGGAAAAGGGGTGTGCATTAATGGGTTTTAGAAGTGTACATGGTGAAGCTGGTAATTAATAATATGATTTTTTTTTTCTTGCAATAGGGTCTCGCTCTGTCGCCCAGGCTGGAGTGCAGTGGTGTGATCTCGGCTCATGGCAACCTCCACCTCCCGGGTTCAAGCAATTCTCCTGCCTCAGCCTCCCAAGTAGCTGGGATTACAGGCATGAGCCACCACACCCGGCTAATTTTTGTATTTTTAGTAGAGATAGGATTTCACCATGTTGGCCAGGCTGGTCTCGAACTCCTGACCTCAGGTGATCCACCCGCCTCGGCCTCCCAAAGTGTTGGGATCACAGGCCTGAGCCACCATGCCCGGCCTCTGTGTAATTTCTTATATCAAGTGAAATCTAAAAGCCTATCTGATGGGAGGGTGGTGGCTGTTGAAGGCATCCCACATTCTGCATTTCTTGTGAGTTTGCATCGTTTATCCAGCCCAGTCGTTATTTTTCTTTTTCTTCTTTTCTTTTCTTGTTTTTTTTGTTTGTTTGTTTTTTTGTTTTTTTGGGTTTTTTTTGACAGAGTTTTGCTCCTGTTGCCCAGGTTGGAGTGCAGTGGCATGATCTTGGCTCACTGCAACCTCTGCCTCCTGAGTTCAAGCAATTCTCCCGCCTCAGCCTCCTGAGTAGCTGGGATTACAGGCGCTGCCACCACACCCGGCTAATTTTGTATTTTTTAGTAGAGACTGGGTTTCACCATGTTGGCCAGGCTGGTCTCGAACTCCTGACCTCAGGTGATCCACCCGCCTCGGCCTCCCAAAGTGCTGGGATGACAGGCGTGAGCCACCGCGCCCGGCTAGTAGTTAATTTTTAATTCACCCCCAGATTCGTAATACGTATGACTCCGTACAAAGCCATATTTGCTTGGCTGGTAAGAAGGAGGCTGGTGTGATTTCCCGTCACTTTCTGAGTGCCCGTCTCTCTGCAGGGAGAATTTTTCACTGTTCACCGAGCAGATCTATTTTCAGAAATAGGTAAACCGTGCCTGGCAAACATTGACCAGCCGTGACCACTGTCGCACTTCATCCGTGGATTTAAGATCAGCTCTCAAGGGGCCGAAAGATACCGCGTCATAAATAAATGACTGTTGGTGTGGATTAAGTCGCGAGACCCACAGCCGAGGCATTTCATCAATCTTTGAAGCCGTTTCCCGGGAACCTGCTGCAGAACCAGGGTGCTTATCGCGCTTACGTGACAAGCCGTAAAACAGAAAATAGAGAATAGACGGGATGGCAAGTCATAATGTTGTGATCAAAATGGATCTGTTTTATACACAAGACAAATCCACAGAAAATCGTTTCCAGACGGCCCCACTGTTGCGTCCGAGTTCGGTGGGTGCTGGGAGGCTGCTGGATTAAAAGGAAGACTTTTCTCAAAGACTCAGGGGAAAAATGATTTTTATTTCACTGAAGCCATCCCCGTAGCTAAGGCTGCAGACACATCAGCAGCCACCACAGGGGAGAACCCTCTTTGTAAACATGAACCCCCATCCCATTGTCTGGGGAGTGATGTCAGCACCGCCCGTGACCCCACCAGTTTCCAAAAGATGATGCTGGCCAGGTGCAGTGGCTCAGGCCTCTAAGTACACTTTGGGAATTCGAGGCTGGAGGGGATTGCTTGAAGCCAGGAGTTCGAGACCAGCCTGGACAGTACAGGGAGACCCCTGTCACTACAAAAAAAAAAAAACAAACCACAACAAAACAACAGTTATCCAGGCCTGGTGGTGCCTGCGTGGAGTCCCAGCTGCTGGAGAGGTTCAGGTGGAAACATCACGTGAGCCCAGTAGGTCGAGGCTGCCGTGAGCCATGATCGCACCACTGCAGTCCAGCCTGGACAACAGAGTGAGACCCCACATCAACTGGCAACAGGGACCTTCTCTGAGGGACCTGCACCCTCTCCCAACACTAGCGTGGAAATGAAGGAAAATGGTGAGTTCCTTCAAGCGAAACTCCAGGCAGCTCGCCAGCCCTGAACGGTCAATGGAAAACTTGATAAGCAAGGAGGTAACCGTAACTTAATAGTCGGCCGGGCGCGGTGGCTCACGCCTGTCATCCCAGCACTTTGGGAGGCCGAGGCGGGTGGATCACTTGAGGTCAGGAGTTTGAGACCAGCCTGACCAACATGGAGAAACCCCGTCTCTACTAAAAATATAAAAATTAGCTGGGCGTGGTGGCAGGTGCCTGTCATCCCAGCTACTCGGGAGGCTGAGGCAGGAGAATCGTTTGAACCTGGGAGGTGGAGATTGTGGTGAGCTGAGATTGTGCCACTGCATTCCTGCCTGGGCGACAAGAATGAAACTCCATCGAGAGAGAGAGAGAGAAGAAAGAAAGAGAAAGAAAGAAAGAAAGAAAGAAAGAAAGAAAGAAAGAAAGAAAGAAAGAAAGAAAGAAAGAAAGAAAGAAAGAAAGAAAGGAAGGAAGGAAGGAAGGAAGGAAGGAAGGAAGGAAGGAAGGAAGGAAGGAGAGAGAGAGAGAGAAAGGAAGAAAGAAGAAAGAAAGAGAGAGAGAGAGAAAGGAAGGAAGGAAGGAGAAAGAAAGAAAGAAAGAGAGAAAGAAAGAAGAAAGAGACAGGAAGGAAGGAAGGAGAAAGAAAGAAGAAAGAAAGAAAGAAGAAAGGAAAGAAGGAAGGAAGAAGAGAAAGAAAGAGAAAGAAAGACAGAAGAAAGAAAGAGACAGAAAAGAAGGAAGGAGAAAGAAAGAAGAAAGAAAGGAAGGAAGGAAGGAAGAAAAAGAAAGAGGAAGGAAGGGAGGGAGGGAGGAAGGAAGGAAGGAGGAAGGAAGAAAGGAGGAAGGAAGGAAGGAGGAAGGAAGGAGGAAGAGAAAGAAAGAGAAAGGAAGGAAGGAAGGAATGGAGGAAGGAAGGAGGAAGGAAGAAGGAGGAAGGAAAGAGGAAGGAAGGAGGAAGGAAGGAAGAAGGAGAGAGGAAGGGAGGGAGGAAGGAAGGTTTCTCAGAACCCAGACTCTTCATCGAACGACTCTCTTTCCCCCCTCTCTCTCTCTGTCTTTCTCTGTCTCTCTTTCTCTGTCTGCCGAAGCACACATCAGGGAAATGCCCTGTGAGGACAGACAGGGAAAGCAGGTGTCCCCATCCTGGAAGGGGAAAGGGAACCCTCACGCCAAAGCCCAGCCATATGCCAGCGGCCCCCTGATTCTGCACTTGTGACGTCTAGAACTGGGAGAAAATCCAGGTCTCTTTTGGGGGCCCCTCATTCTGAGGTGTTTTGCAAAAACCAACCCGAGCTGACGAGCGCTGCTTTGTAGACTCAGGCAGACAAGGACTGATGCAATGTTCCCCCCTAGCTGGGGACACACCTGCCAAGGGCCTCATGTGGTGGACCCATCGCCACGGCCCTGGAGGGTCCCAAGGCCTGTCCCGAAAAGCTCATTTCTCTGAAAGCGTCTTCTCTGCGTTGAGAGGAAGCTGCTCACAGCGTTCACGGTGGCGCCTGGTGTAATAAACGGGGTCCAAACAGCCGGGCGTTCAGGAGAAGGGTTAATGAGGAACATATCTCAGCCCATGTTTCTACTTAATTAGGCCTTTTTCGTACCGATAGGACTAGTTTTTACGACGGTCGAATCCAAGTGCCCCCAAACATTCTAAACTGACTTTCTGTGCTCTGAGGCAAGGTTTTTTTAAATAAATATGAACCATCTGAGTACAATCTCTGACTCCTGTAGAATGCCTGGTTAACCAAACTCATTTATTTTATTTTATTATTTTATTTTATTCTTTTATTTTATTTTGTTTTATTTTATTTTATTTTATTCTTTTATTTTATTTTTGTTTTATTTATTCTATTTTATTCTGTTTTACTTTATTTTATTTTTCAGACAGAGTCTCACTCTGTCACCCAGGCTGGTGCGATCTCGGCTCACCGCAACCTCCGCCTCCCGGGTTCAAGCGATTCTCCCACCTCAGCCTCCCGAGTAGCTGGGATGACAGGCACCTGCCACCACGTCCAGCTGATTTTTTATTTTTAACACAGACGGGGGTTTCACCATGTTGGCCAGCCTGGTCTCGAACTCCGGACCTCAGATGATCCGCCCACCTCGGCCTCCTGAAGTGCTGGGATGACAGGCGCCTGCCACCACGCCCAGCTAGTTTTTTATTTTTAGCAGAAATGGAGTTTCACTATATTGGCCAGGTTGGTCTCAAACTCCTGACCTCAGGTGGTCCACCTGCCTTGGCCTCCCAAAGTGCTGGGATGAGAGACACCTGCCACCACACCCGGCTAATTTTTTATTATTAGTAGAGATGGGGTTTCACCATGTTGGCCAGGATGGTCTCGAACTCCTGACCTCAGGTCATCCACTCACCTCGGCCTCCCAAAGTGCTGGGATGACAGGCGTGAGCCACCGCGCCCGGCCCCAGACTTGTTTCTTTATTCCATCTCGGTGTTCAGAAAACATCCTTTAAGCCGTGGGGTGATTTAAGAGCAACCCAGAGCCCTTCCTTTTGAGCCAGAAGGATCTGGGCATGAAGAAGGCTCTGGAGGTTTTCTGTGGGATCCTGCCTGCCCTGAGGTTGGAGGGCTCTGTCAAAGTTCTCCCTGCAGAGCGTACAGGGCGTGGGCTGGAGTGTGAGGTTAGGGCCTTTGCGGGTTTACAGAGTCTCAGGCAGCCTAAGTAATATTCATTCACAGAGGCAGCGGCTCGGGCCTCCCGCTGGCATGGGTGGCCTTTGTGGAGGGTTCCCTTCCTCCTTCCAGGGTGCAGACAGACACCTTCTCGCCCTGTCCTGACAGGGCCTTTCCCTGGTGTATGGTTCTGCGGAGAGAGAAAGAGAGAGAGAGACGGAAAGAAAGAAGAGAGGAGAGAGAGGGGGGTGTACAGAGAGAGAGAGAGAGAAAGAAAGAGAGAGAGAGTAGAGGGGAGAGAGAGATGTACTGAGAAAGAGAGAGATGAGAAAATACAGAGAAAGAGAGAGAAAGAGAGAGAGACAGAGAGAGGGGAGAAGAGAGGAGGTGGAGAGAGGTACCGAGAAAGAGAGAGACAGAGAAGAGAGGAGAAGACATAAAGGGAGAGAGGTACTGAGAAAGAGAGAGAGAGAGATAGACAGAAAAAGAGAGGAGAGGAAAGAGAGGGGGGTGTACAGAGAAAGAGAGAGAAAGAAAGAGAGAGAGGAGAGGGGAAAGAGAGAGGTACTGAGAAGGAGAGAGAGGAGAAAATACAAAGAAAGAGAGAGACAGAGACAGAGAGAGAAGAGAGGAGAGGAGATAGAGGGGGGCACAGAGAAAGGGAAAGAAAGAAAAGAAAGAGGAAAGAAAGAAAGAAAAAAAAGAAAGAAAGAAAGAAAGAAAGAAAGAAAGAAAGAAAGAAAGAAAGAAAGAAAGAAAGAAAGAAAGAAAGAAAAGAAAGAGGTACTGAGAAAGAGAGAGAGGAGAAAATACAGAGAAAGAGTGAGAGAGACAGAGAGAGAAGAGAGGAGAGGAAATGGAGACAGGTACCAAGAAAGAGAGACAGAGAGAAAGAAAAAGAGAGGAGAGGAAAGAGAGGGGGGGTGTACAGAGAAAGAGAGAGAAAGAAAGAGAGAGAGGAGAGGGGAAAGAGAGAGGTACTGAGAAGGAGAGAGAGGAAAAATACAAAGAAAGAGAGAGATAGAGAGAGAAGAGAGGAGAGGAGATAGAGGGGGATACAGAGAAAGGTAAAGAAACAAGGAGAGAAAGAAAGAAAGAAAGAAAGAAAGAAAGAAAGAAAGAAAGAAAGAAAGAAAGAAAGAAAGAAAGAAAGAAAGAAAGAAAGAAAGAAA
>NW_012108042.1:29344-38412 GCF_000951045.1 Mandrillus leucophaeus | reverse complement strand
AAAGAAAGAAAGAAAGAAAGAAAAGAAAGAAAGAAAGAAAGAAAGAAAGAAAGAAAGAAAGAAAGAAAGAAAGAAAGAAAGAAAGAAGAGAGAGGAAAGAGGTACTGAGAAAGAGAGAGAGGAGAAAATACAGAGAAAGAGAGAGAGAGAGAAAGAAGAAGACAGAAGAGGAAAGAGGGGTGTACAAAGAAAGAGAGAAAAAGAAAGAAAGAGAGAGAGGAGAGGGGGAAAGAGAGAGGTACTGAGAAAGAGAGAGAGAGGAGAAAATACAGAGAAAGAGTGAGAGAGACAGAGAGAGAAGAAAAGAGAAGAGATAGGAGGAGAGAGGTACCAAGAAAGCGAGAGAGAGAGAAAGAAGAAGAGAGGAGAGGAGAGAGAGGGGGGTGTACAGAAAAAGAGAGAGAGAGGAGGGGGAAAGAGAGGTACTAAGAAAGAGTGAGAGAAGAAAATAAAGAGAAGGAGAGGGACATAAAGAAACAGAGTCAGCGGCTGTTCGTTTGCTGGTGAGCACAGAGTCCACACACACAAGCCCACGTGCATAGACGGTGAAGCGTCTGACCTGCCGAGAGAAGACAGGGTAGAAGATATTTGTAGCAAGACAGACGGGGAAGGCTAACCCGAAACCGTGATGCGACTTTGAGAGAGAGAGACTCGATATACCAGCATTATTACCCCATAAAGCCCAAACAGGGATTCTAGGAGGGCCTTGAAATTTTTGTCTCAGATGCTCCTGTTAAAGCCGCACCAGGCTGGAGGCGATGGCTCACACCTGTCATCCCAGCACTTTGGGAGGCCGAGGCGGGTGGATCACCTGAGGTCAACAGTTCGAGACCAGCCCGGCCAACATGGTGAAACCCCGTCTCTACTAAAACTACAAAAATCAGCTGGGCACGGTGGCAGGTGCCTGTCATCCCAGCTACTCGGGAGGCTGAGGTGGGAGAATCGCTTGAACCCGAGAGGCAGAGGTTGCAGTGAGCTGAGATCGCACCATTACACTCCAGCCTGGGAGACAGAGGGAGACTCAGTCCCAGAAAAACAAAAAACAAAAAACAAAAAACAAAAAAAGGCAGCACCATTTGCCAAGCAAGATAGCTGGAGAACACCAGGTTTGGGTACTGTGATGATTAATACTGAATGTCACCTTGGTTGGATTGAAGGAGGCAAAGTATTGACCCTGATGTGTCTGTGGAGGAGTTGACAAAGGACATTAACATTTGAGACAGTGGACTGGGAGAGGCAGACCCACCCTCAATCTGGGTGGACACCCTCTCACCAGCTGCTGGCGTGGCTAGAATATAATCAGGCAGGAAAATGTGCAGAGGGAGAGCGGCCTGGCCTCCCAGCCTCCATCCTCCTCCTGTGATGGATGCTTCCTGCCCTCGAACATCTGACTTCAAGTTCTTCAGTGTTGAGATTCGGACTGGTTCTCCCAGCTCCTCAGCCTACAGACGGCCTGTTGTAGGACCTGGTGATTGTGTGAGTTCATACTTAACAAAGTCCCTTTTATAGATGATTGATAGATAGATAGATAGATAGATAGATAGATAGATAGATAGATAGATAGATAGATAGATATGTAGATAGATACATAGATAGCTAGGTACATAGATAGATACATACATACATGCATAGATATGTAGATATGTAGATACACAGATAGATACATAGATAGATAGACACATACATACATACACAGATACATAGATACATAGAAAGATAGATACATACATACATATATAGATACATAGATAGATACATACATACAAACATACACAGATAGACACACAGATACATTGATAGTTACATACATACATATATGGATACATAGATACATACATACATACATACATACATACACAGATAGATACATAGATACATAGATAGACACATAGATACATAGATAAATAGATACATACATACATAGATACATACAGACATATATGGGTACATAGATACATAGATACATACATACAGACAGACAGACATAGATACACAGATACATAGATAGATAGATACATACATAGATACACACATACATACATAGATACATAGATACATACATATATACATTCATAGATAGATACATACATACATATATACATTCATAGATAGATACATACAGACAGACAGACATAGATACACAGATAGATAGATACATAGCTACATAGATAGATACATAGATACATAGATAGATACATACATACATACATAGATACATAGATATATACATAGATAGATAAATACATACAGACAGACATAGATACACAGATAGATACATACATACATACATACACACATAGATACATAGATACATACATACATGCACACATACATAGATTTTATTAGTTCTGTTCCTCTAGAGAACCCTGATTAATACAGATAGAAACAGGTGTGGTGGTGTCAGTGCCTCACTCAGGTGAAGGTGCCCACTCCACAGCAGGGTAGGAAGGGGCTGCGGCCGTCACAGACCACAGACCGGGTGTGAGATCTGGCAGCCAAGGACTTCAAGACAGATACAACCAGTTTTTTGCGGTATCTGCCAATGGGAAGGAGTAGGATGAGCCAAGGTCACCACCCGGAACAGGGAACCACGTCCCCAAAACACGGGCAAAACTGGGAAAAGTCGGCAGTGACATGATTGAAAGCAACGTTTTCATTGCGCTGACAGATGTGATTTAAATGGGGGTGCGATGAGAATACGTGCAAAGAAATCATTTTATCCTGGAGTAGGATGCGAGGGAAGGACTCTTGGGCATTTGGATGTCGAGATAGAGAGAAAGAAATATTTTCAGGGGACGTTTTCAAAGGAGGCTTCTTAATAATCCAAGGGCCAAAGGCATTCCGAGTGGTACCTGGAAAATATTTTAAGTCAAATGACAGTCTACACTAAAGAAGCGTTTCCAGCCTGTTATCTGACGTGTGATCGAATATGCATTTAAAGTAGAAATTTAGAGGCTGGTCCTCTTGCAAAATGCGGTGCAAATGATGTCCCCAATTTTTATATGAGTCGTACAGAGAGACATTTATGAGACAGTCTCCCCAACATAAGGTATTAGAGAAAAAATTGGAACGAGCAGTGCAGGATATTTCCCTCAACAAGGTTTCAAGCCAAGATGGATGTATTTGCAAATAAGGAATTTATGAAGTACTGTCGCAAAGCTCATGTGTGCAAGGCGTCTGCACCCACAATGGGGTCTCGAGACGAAGAGAATAGGTCTCAGCACCAAGCCCTGCTCATGTTGTGTGGAACGGCACCATCGGCTTTCTTTGTGTTTCTGTTTTTTATGATGGTTCACTGGCCTCTCTGGGTCTCTCAGGGAACCAGGTGTCCACTGTGCCCAAGAAGGAAGAAGGAAAAAGGTGGACTGGAGCTTCTCTGTCCTCTCTAGACCTTTAGACCTCTGGATAACATATGTCACTCAAGGGCCCCAAGGGGTGAGCAAAGTCAGTGTTTCACCATCTTCAAACTAGACCAGATACCACAGATCCCTCAAGGGGCCCAAGGGGTGATCACAGTCAATGTTTTCCAATCTTCAAACCAGACCAGATAATACGAATCCTTCAAGAGTCCCAAGGGGTGATCACAGTCAATGTTTCACCATCTTCAAACTAGACCAGATACCACGGATCCCTCAAGGGGCCCAAGGGGTGAGCCAAGTCCATGTTTTCCAATCTTCAAACCAGACCAGATACCACGGATCCCTCAAGGGGCCCAAGGGGTGAGCAAAGTCAGTGTTTCACCATCTTCAGACTAGACCAGATATCACAGACTCCTCAAGAGTCCCAAGAGGTGATCACAGTCAATGTTTCACCATCTTCAAACCAGACCAGATAGCACAGGTCCCTCGAGGATCCCAAGGCATGAGCAAAGTCAATGTTTTCCAATCTCCAAACCAGACCAGATACCAAGGATCCCTCCAGGGGCCCAAGGGGTGATCACAGTCAATGTTTCACCATCTTCAAACCAGACCAGATAGCACGGGCTCCTCAAGGAACCCAAGGGGTGAGCAAAGTCAGTGTTTCACCATCTTCAGACTAGACCGGATATCACAGACCCCTCAAGAGTCCCAAGAGGTGATCACAGTCAATGTTTCACCATCTTCAGACTAGACCAGATAGCAGGGGCTCCTCAAGGAACCCAAGGGGTGAGCAAAGTCAAAGTTTCATAATCTTCAAACCAGACCAGACACCACGGATCCCTCAAGGGTCCCAAGGGGTGATCATACTCAATGCTTCCCAATATTCAAACCAGAAGATGTTGCCATATTTATTGGCCAATTGTCTTGGACTCAGCACGGCGTCTTCCTTAATAACCTTTTCCCTCTCTGCATCTAAAACAAAGGAAGCCATGGCCTTCAACCACAGACCCTCCTTCCCCAGAGCGACCTCTCTACATTGGAATGCCTATCTTGGTGTCCAGCCCAGAGATAACGGTCCTGTGGGAATTTAGCTGACCTCTCATAGCAAGGAGAGTGAGTGTGGAGACCTTGGTCGCTTCCTGATTCCTCCAAGAAAATGGCAGATGGGTGAGGCTTCCAAGAGGAAGAACTGACCTCATCCATCTACGCTTTTCTCCTTCAAGATGAACACGCTCAAGTCATGACGGTCTGGAATGTCTTGGGATTGTTTTGTTGGAAGGAGCATGAGAGACGCAAGCTCTCTCAAAACAGTGAGGGACACGACTCAGAAAAACAAAGCAAGTCCCTCAAAGACAGACATTCGTGTGTCTTCGCTCTGAGCCTAGCATCTTTGCCTCCACCCTGACCTGCGATGAGACCCTTTGAGACTTTTTTTTTTTTTTTTTTTTGAGATGGAGTCTTGCTCTGTCATCCAGGCAGGAGTGCAATGGCGTGATCTCAGCTTACTGCAACCTCCGCCTCCCAGGTTCAAGCGATTCTTCTGCCTCAGTCTCCCGAGTAGCTGGGATTACAGGTGCCCACCTCCACGCCTGGCTAATTTTTGTATTTTTAGTAGAGACCGGGCTTCACCATCTTTGCCAGGCAGGTATTGAACTCCTCACGTTGTGATCCACCTGCCTCAGCCTCCCAAAGTGCTGGGATTACAGGCATGAGCCATGGTGCCCAGCCTGAGACATTTTTTCAGTTTTGTAAGGTTTTAAATAGACTGACAGGTACCGAGAGCAATGGGGCGGAGACCAGTAGACTCAGCACCCAACAGGAATGGAAGATTTAAGGCTCAGTCTCTTGGTTTTTTTGTTTGTTTGTTTTTTGTTTTTGTTTTGTTTTGTTTTGTTTTGAGACAGAGTCTCACTCTGTCACCCAGGCTAGAGTTCTGTGGTATGATCATAGCTCACTGCAACCTCCGCCTCCCGAGTCCAAGCAATTCTTGTGCCTCAGCCTTCTGAGAAGCTGGGATTACAGGCATCCGCCACCACGCCCGGGTAATTTTTGTATTTTTAGTAGAGACGGGAATTTACCATGTTGGCCAGGCTGGTCTTGAACTCCTGATGTGGTGTGATCCACCTGCCTTGGCCTCCCAAAGTGCTGGAATTACAGGCATGAGCCACCTCACCCAGTCAGGTTCACTCTCTCTTGAGAGACAGAAACACAGCTGAAGTTCTCCCTGGGAACCTTCTGATCACTACAGACCCTCCTTCCCCAGAGCGACCTCTCTATATCGGAGTGTGTTTCGCGCACCTGCGTTCTTAACACTTTCAAGGCTGATGTATCAATAAGCAACATCCGGGATTGCTTTGTGCGTGTCACAAAAGCCACAGGGATGAGAAAGAAGCTAGTCTAAAAGCGATGGCTCACACCTGTCATCCCAGTCCTTTGGAAGGCCGAGGCAGGTGGATCATGAGGTCAGGAGTTCGAGACCAGCCTGGCCAACACAGTGAAACCCCATCTCTACTAAAAATACAAAAATTAACTAGGCGTGGTGGCGGGCACCTGTAAGCCCAGCGACTCGGGAGGCTGAGGCAGGAGAATGGTTCGAAACCGGAAGGCAGAGGTTGCAGTGAGCCGAGATCGTGCACCAGCCTGGGTGACAGAGCAAGAGTCTGTCTCTAAATAAATAAATAGCTGCCTGCTACAGGATTCCAATAATAGAATAGGGGAGAAGAGGTCAGACTATGGAGATGGTGAAAAGACGTGTGGCTGCAAAGAGTGAGGTGGGAGCGATGGATAGGAGGGGAGTGGTGGCTTTTCAGGGCAGTGAAAATATTCTGTGACATCTTACAATAGTGGCTCTGTGGCACGATATCTTTGTTCAAACCCACAGACCCGCCGTCTTCAGCCTTTTTGGGGCATCAGGAACCAGTTTTGTGGAAGAGAATTTTTCCACGGATTGGTGCGGGGATGGTTTGGGAAGGGTTCGAGGGTATTACGTTGATTGTGCAATGCTGGAGTGCAGTGGTATGATCAGGGCTCACTGCAGCCTCCACCTCCTGGGCTCAAGCCATCCTCCTGCCTCAGCCTCCGAAGGAGCTGAGGTCACAACTGTGCACCACCATGCCCAGCTAGTTTTTAGTTTTTTTTTGTTTTTTTTTTTTTTGTAGAGAAGGCGTCTTGCTATGTTGCCCAGGCTGGTCCCAAACTCCTGGGCTCAAGTGATCTTTATTTTAATCCTTATTTTTACTTATTCTTAAGTCCAATGTGTCTAGCACTATACCCTACAAAGAAGTCTTTCCAAAATAGTGGAATTAATATCTCAGAACACATTGCCTAGTAAAATAGACACTTGAAGAGACAAGAAAACTTACTTTTCTTTCTTTTTCTTTTTCTTTCTTTCTTTTTCTTTCTTCTTTCTTTCTCTTTTTCTTTCTTTCTTTTTCTTCTTTCTTTCTTCTTTCTCTCTCTTCTTTCTCTCTCTCTGTCTTCTTTCTCTCTCTTTCTTCTTTTCTTCTTTCTCTTTCTCTCTCTTTTTTCTCTCTTTCTCTTCCTTTCTCTCTCTCCTTCTGTCTCTTTCTTTCTTCTTTCTCTTTCTTTCTTCTTTCTCTCTTTCTCTCTCTTCCTTTCTTTCTCTCTCTCTTTCTCTCTCTTTCTTTCTTCTTTCTCTTTCCTTTTTTCTCTCTTTCTCTTCCTTTCTTTCTCTCTCTCTGTCTCTTTCTTCTTTTTATTTCTTTCTTTCTTCTTTCTCTGTTTCTCTCTCTTCCTTTCCTTCTCTCTCTCTTTCCTTCCTTCCTTCCTTCCTTCCTTCCTTCCTTCCTTCCTTTCTTTCTTTTCCTTCCTTCCTTCCTTCCTTCCTTCCTTCCTTCCTTCCTTTCTTTCTTTCTTTCTTTCTTTCTTTCTTTCTTTCTTTCTTTCTCTCTCTCTCTTTCTTTCTTTCTTTCTTTTTCTTTCTTTTTTTCTCAGTCTCTCTCCCTCTCTTTTTTTTTTCTTGAGATAGAGTCTCCCTGTGTCACCCAGGCTGGACTGCAGTGGCGCAATCTCGGCTCACTGCAATCTCTGCCTTCTGGGTTCAAGCGATTCTCCTGTGTCAGCCTCCTGAGTCGCTGGGATTACAGGCAAGTGTGGTCAGCTATTTTGTGTATTTTTACTAGAGATAGGGTTTCACCATAGTGGCCAGGCTGGTCTCAAACTCCTGACTTCAAGTGATCCACCCGCCTCGGCCTCCCAAAGTGCTGGGATGACAGGCATGAGCCACCGTGCCTGGCCAGTTTTTTGTTTTTAAAACAAGGCCACAGTCAAGTGCAGTGGCTCACATCTGCAATCCCAGTACTTTGGGAGGCTGAGGTGGGAGAATCACTTGAGTCCAGGAGTTTGAGACCAGCCTGGACAACATGGCAAGACCCAATCTCTAAAAATATAGTGTTAGCTGGGGCATGGTGACATACACCTGTGGTCCCAGCTACACAGGAGGCTGAGGAATGAGGACTGCTTGAGTCCAGGACTTTGAGGCTGCAGTGAGCTGTGATGGCACTACTGCATTCTAGCCTAGGCAACACAGCAAGACCCTGTCTCTTAAAAAAAAAAAAAAAAATTCCATTTAAGGTACACCGCACTTGTCTCCAAAATGCAAATGGAGGTGAATTCTGCATACCAACCTGGTTTCCCTAGGTTAATTCTAAACATTTTTGTTAAACATGTACAACCCTGCCAAGAATTCCAATTGTCCTAGAAATTACACACGGTAACTTAAGGTTATAAAAATCTGAGTAACATTAAAACGTAGATCCCTCTTCAGGAAAAAAGAAACAGAAATCTCACTCAAGTCTCAGGCACGGGTATTATTGAAAAAGCAAACCACATAGTTATATGTAATATTCTAAATAAGAACCATCTGCCCCGTAATAAAGCTGAAATTAGACAGAGGTCAGATAAAACAGAATATTCCGTTATTAAAAAAAAAAAAGTTTGCAAGAAAAGTTTGCATGTCTAAACACCTCCCAAAATAGTTGCTTTACAACAGTTAATATCTTTTGTCTTATACCACGTTGGAGAAAGTTGCAGGCATTAAAATTCAGCACATTAATTTTTTTCTCCCTGAAAACCTTCTGGCCAATTATAGGCAAAGCTCACGGGGCCGACACACGGCTAAATTCACTTAGTCTCCCGAGGTAGGTATTTCTGCTTTCTCTAATACACTGTATGGCATTGGTACTATTGATCTGATGTTATTAGATATATTAAAACTCCAAAACTACTTTAGAAAATATAATCATTCTGCAAGTTTTCAGACACGTAAGAGCTTGAAAACCAAGAGTAGCCCACCCTCGAACATTTGGCAAAATTTAATTCTTAGTTATGAATAAGATTGTCTCTCATCTCCCCCAGAAAAAGCTCCCAGAAACGTCTGCCCATTTCCAGTAACAACCGGTAAATATCACCATAAAAATCATCGTTAGAAGCAGCAATTAAAGGGACAGTATTGTCTTCGGGATAAAATGTCCTCTGGAAAAAAATAATAACGCTCTAGGAAATCTTTGAAATTTCTCCAAAGAGTTGATTGATCCAGATGCTAGAAGTTAATACTTTCTGTGATGTAAAGTTATTGTGGCATGAAGAAAAAGGAAAAGGGAACCAGGAAAGCATTTTAAATTATTATTATTATATCTGTCCATTGCAAATTAAGAGGAAATTGTAAACCCTCCCAAAATAGTCTGGGAC
>NW_012108042.1:19344-26844 GCF_000951045.1 Mandrillus leucophaeus | reverse complement strand
CGGAAGCCCTGTGGGAGAGGGAGAATCATGAAGCCATAACCCAGTTTGAGCCACTGAAAGAGGAAAATTAAGTTCATCATGATGATATTGTGCACTTGCTTAGGGGACAGTCTAGACCCTATTTTACAGATGACATAGGTCCCAGGTTGCACAGAAATGACTTCTAAGGGGACTTCTGCAACATGATCACTCGAAAACAGGTAACTTCCATTAGGTGTCCCTTATAGTACCCCCATCAGGGAGGTACTGTTTGGAATTTTGCAAGATTGATTTAAAATAAACCTAAGGAAACTGCACAAACAACCAACAAACAGGTGTCTCCTTGCTTTCAATGCAGCTAAGGTGTCCTTGAGCCACAATGAGGATGCCCTGCCTTTATATGCAGCTGTAGGCAGCACATGAAGATGGTAGCGATCCATCTGTCCATCCATGCATCCATCCATCCATACATTCATCCATCCATCTATCTACTATTCCATCCATGCATCCATACACCCATGAATCCATGCATCCATCCATCCATCCATGCATCCATCCATCCATTCATCCATCCATCTGTCTACCATTCCATCCATGCACCCATCCATGAATCCATGCGTCCATCCATCCATGCATCCATCCATCCATTCATCCATCCATCCATTCGTCCATCCATCCATGCATCCATCCATCCATTCATCAATCCAACCATTCATCCATCCATCTGTCTACCATGCCATCCATGCACCCATCCATGAATCCATGCATCCATCCATCCATGCACCCATCCATGAATCCATGCACCCATCCATCCATCCATCCATGCATCCATCCATCCGTCCATCTACCCATCCCTCTTGGGTTTATCTCGCCAAGACCCTACAGAGACACCCCTCAGTAGAGTGGATAAAGAGAAACTAACTTCTCCCCGAGGCTTTCCCAAGAGGTATGGCCGGAGTGCAAACACATCAGTTATGCAGTCAATGCTGAGTGAGTTGACTCAGTCAACGCTGAGTGAGAGGCCATGTAGTCAACGCCACACAGTCAGCCCTGAGTGGGGAGTAAGAGGGAGGGTACCTTGAGGACAAACCATGAAGCATCGTGCACGTCTTCACGTCTCTCTGAAGCATGGCTTTATCCAGGATGACCTGACACTGGGACATTCTGCTCCCAGGTGCCATGTTGGTGCCATGCAAAGGGAATCAGTTAAAAATCATGAACATTCCGGGCAACTGCTTTTATTCTAAGAATATAGCACTCCATTTGAAAAGAAACAAGGTCCTCCACCTTTCTGTTCTGGGAGGCTTTAACTCTGGAGATCTTCCTTTGCACATATACTGCTGGGCTTGCTTCTGTCCCTTTCTGGGTGTCTCCACATGGTCGGCCTTGGCCGACCTGGCAGGTGGTGTAGTTTCCTGTTGGCTCACAGAATCTTCCTCCCCAAGAGAGCCATCAGCCCTCTCCTGACAGCTCAGGGCTGCTGGCCAGCTCACATGGGTGCTTCTTGAAAATTCATTGCCCTCCCTTCCGTCATGTATCTCTCCAAGCCGTGCTGTATTTTAATGTACTTTTTCAAGGAGTTTATGATCTCCGCTGCTTTCATAGCATGTCAAGAGTATCAAACTGTGCTCCCTTCTTTGAATTGTTAATAAAACGACAGTACAATAGTGCATGGATATCACAGGTCTGCAGACCTTTCTCAGGACTTACCAACCTGACACTAAATCATTAACGATTATTCCACCATCCTTGAGTTTTCAGACAGTGGCTGTATAATGATGCTTCTCTTGCTACCTGTTTCTGGTTTCTTGATGAGATGGTTATCTGGGGCTCTGTCAGGTCCTAATGGAATTCAAGCGGACTGGATTCACGTTTTCCTTTCCCGGCGCTGGCTCTGTTGATTTTCTTGTCGTGAAATAAATTAATTGCTTTGACAGGATTCAGGTGAAAATTCCAAACATATGGCTTATTATTTAATAATGATTTTACTGAAGGCTCTATTAAGGAACCCAAACGCAGTCAGGTTTCGATGAGGCCTTTAAATCTTCGATTTTGAAACTAAATGGTACTAATTATTCGAGTGAGAAAATAAGCCAGACCTGTCAGCTTCGAAGTTTAAAAATAACACCCAGGCAGACCCAATCGGTGAGTGGGTCTAATGGATGTTGATTGATTATGTCCTGTTTCCATCCACTTCCCGTTGTGTCTTAGAGGCATTTTTACCTCTGGGAGTGGGTGATGGAAGAGAGGCTCTTTCTACCGAAGGCTGCACAGTAGTGTAGACAAAAGAGAGTTTAGGGCCAGGCCGGGTGGCTCATGCCTGTCATCCCAGCACTTTGGGAGGTCCAGGCAGGTGGATCATAAGGTCAGGAGTTCGAGATCAGCCTGGCCAACGTGGTGAAACCCCATGTCTACTAAAAATACAAAAATTAGCCAGGTGTGGTGGTGGGCACCTGTTGTCCCAGCTACTTGGGAAGCTGAGGCAGGAGAATTACTTGAACCCAGGAGGCGAAGGTTGTAGTGAGCTGAGATCGCACCACTGCACTCCAGGCTGGGTGACACAGCAAGACTCTTTCCCAAAAAAAAAAGGAAGGAAGGAAGGAAGGAAGGAAGGAAGAGAAAGAAAGAAAGAAAGAAAGAAAGAAAGAAAGAAAGAAAGAAAGAAAGAAAGAAAGAAAGAAAGAAAGAAAGAAAGAAAGAAAAGAAAGAATGAATGAAAGAAACAGAGAGAAAGAAAGAAAGAAAGAGAGAGAGAGAGAAAGAAAGAGAGAGAGAGAGAGAGAAAGAAAGAGTTTAGAAAACACAGCTTACAGAAGAATGGTTTGTATTTGCAGTATGATGCATAGCTTTGGGAAGGTTTTGAAAACATCAGGTTTCCCAGGTTGGGTTCTCAGGTCTTCCTCTGATTTTACCCAATGGAATGGAAGAGAACCGGTGACCTCAACAAAGATACCCTTTCAGGTATGAGCTGTGAAGAGAAGGGTTCATCTTGAAAGGCTGTAATTCATGGATACATGTTGTCTTTGTCACCATGACCAACCCACCCCTACCTTTTCCATTATCCAAGTTTTCTTAGAAGCCACCATATTGTAAACAGCACCATAACATTTCTGGTCAGTCATGGGGCAATCTGAATTCATAGCATTTTCTCTGGAAGAGACGTAACCAACACCTCTTCCCCATCCCACTCCCCCTGACACTAGGCCATTCTCCTCCCAGGAGCTGTATTGGTGTCATGGAAAGGGAATGCGTTAAAATCATGAATATTTGGGCTGGGCGTGGTGGCTCACGCCTTTAATCCCAGCACTTTGGGAGGCCGAGGCAGGTGGATCAACGGAGGTTGGAAGTTCAAGACCAGCCTGACCAACCTGGTGAAACCCCGTCTCTTTTAAAAATACAAAAACTAGCCAGGCCTGGTGGCTCATGCCTGTAATCTCAGGTACTGGAGACGCTGAGGCAGGAGAATCACTTGAACCCGGCAGGTGGAGGTTGTGGTGAGCCGAGATCACGCCATTGCACTCCAGCCTGGGCAACAAGAGCGAGACTCCGTCTCAGAAAATAAAATGAAATAAAATAATAAAATAAAATAAAATAAAATAAATAAAAACAAAACATTTAAAAAAATAAAAATAAAATAAAAAAATAAGAACGCTCCCAGTTTCTACTTTTTTTCTAAGAATCTAGCCCTCGATTTGAAAAGAAACAAACAAACATACGAAACCAAACCAGAGCTACACGCAATGTTGGATGATCCATAGGGCTGGGCAAACAGACAGAGGAATCTTGGTACGGTTTAGCACTTTTCCTTGTATCCTTTGTTATTAGAAATAAAGTCACTCAAATGAGAACAGATGAGGTCGTTTATCGAGAGGTTCTCTAGCAAGGGGATCAGACAGCTTTACTTTTGTTTAGCAGAGACTCAAAGACAAGGAGAAGGGTGGGGATGGCTCATAGATGGAAATGGAGGGTGGGGACACTTGGAGAGAGGTTTCAAGTGTCCCCAGATTCGCACCTGCTGGCATGGGGGCGAAGGAAGTGCCACCCAGTCTCTGGTATTCTGTGATAGCAGCCTGAGATGGACTGAGACATCTCATAAGAGGAGGAGATGAGGACACAGACACACACAGAGGGATGATCCTGTGAGGACTCGGGAGAAGACGGCGTCTCCAAGCCCAGGAGAGAGGCCCCAGGAGGAACCAGCCCTGCCCACACCTGGATCTCAGACTTCCAACCTCCAGGACTGTGGGAGAATCGATGTCTGTTGTTTATAAGCCACCCAGTCTATGGTATTCTGTGACAGCAGCCTGAGATGGACTGAGACATCCCATAAGAAGAGGAGATGAGGACACAGACACACACAGAGGGACGACCCTGTGAGGACACAGGGAGAAGACGGCGTCTCCAAGCCCAGGTTGAACTAATTTACAGTCCCACCAACAGTGTAAAAGCGTTCCTATATCTTCACATCCTCTCCAGCACCTGTTGTTTCCTGACTTTTAATGAAGCTGGAAACCATCATTCCCAGTAACGGGATGGCTGAGTCAAATGTTATTTCTGGTTCTAGATCCTTGAGGAATCCCCACACTGGTTGTTGTAATTGACATCAACAATGGTTGATGTAATTCACACTCCCACCAACAGTGTAAAAGCGTTCCTATTTCTCCACATCGTCTCCAGCATCTGCTGTTTCCAGTCAGCAACTTTTTGATTCAGGTTCTCTTTTGAAAAGCTGCCAGCAGAGAAACTTGGACTTACCCCTGGTTCCCCTTGACCTTTGCAGATTCCTCTATTATTTGGAAGACAAACACTCAGCCTTTAGACGAAACATTGTCTATTTATTGGGAAAGTGCAGTGGACAGAAAATCACATGCACGTATGGGTGTCTGTGTGTAGGAAGGAAAGGAGCTCAGCCTAAATAGGGCATGATTTCTGGGTCCCAGGAAACAGTCTAAATAGGGCATGATTTCTGGGTCCCAGGAAACAGCCTCGGCTCTCTGTTTCCTTTGGAGGCCACCGTCGTCTATGTCATCCCAGCCGCCCCACCTGAGTTTCCTTCCTGTTATCGAGACCCCTGAAATAATCACAGACTTTCCTTGAGTCCTGTATCTCTTGTCATTAATCAGAGAAGGTTTTTAACGCACCTGCTTGGCCAGGAAGACACGCGGCCTGGCCATGGGAAAGACACCTGAGGAATTTCAAGGAATACACATTGTGGTAGATGCTACCTTCATCCCCTGCTCCCGTGTCAGTATTTTGGGATGGATTTTGTAATGAGGAGGGATTGCAGGAACGTCCAGGTGTGTTTATAGGAGCTGTGCCTACGACGACCCTCTTTCTTTCTCTTTACTAAGCAGACCTCTTACTTTCCATTCCCGGCCATTTGACTTCCACAACCAGAGACATCCCAGTATTTTACCTGCCATGTACTTCCAGGGAATGAACCGTGTTTATTATATGCATAGAATGTCCAGGAGCTTTCGGAAGAACCCTAATTAATGGACAAAGGGCCAACTAACCTCTTCCACCTTGTTTATTTTTGGGCCTGAAATGCGTGAGGCAGGTGTTCCTTCTGTATCCAGTTTTTGACACAAATCCTTCTGAATGCAAGGCAGTCTTTGCACGGAAAACATCCCCCTTCCCTCTTTTATTTTATTTTATTTTTATTTTTTTCCAGTCTGACTTCTAAAGATACGGAATCTACAGCACCGTTTGCAAACATGCCTCTTTTTAATTCAGGGAAAATCCGTGGCAATCAGGCTCCACTCCTCATTCAGGCGATTTCCTCCTTCGTCTATCAACTCGGCTGGAAATACATTTTATTCAGAGGTGTGCATCGTCCTTTTTTTTTTTTTTTTTTTCCCACCCCACTCCGTGCCTCAGAAATACGTCCAGCGAAAATGAAGCCATATGAAAATGAACTCTTCGCTATGAAATATTTTCCTCCTGCTTCTGGGCTGTGTCTCTGTGGTGCGGGCCCAGCCTGCCGGCCGCATAGTAAGTGAGTTACACAGGCTCATCAATTCTCTCCTGACTTTCCCCTGCTACCCATGCACCTAGATGACAGATCAACAATTCAGATCAACAATTTGAATTAAACCTTTCCTTATAGTCCTATCCATTTTTTTTTTCCCCCCCACCATGGGCTAATAAAACGATTGAGGAACATTCATTCCTGTCCAAAAAAAAAAAAAAAAAAAAAGCACTTGATTCAAAATAAAATGCAGGCACGGTTTACCAGAACATGTTTTTTATCATGTTTAGAAGATGAGGAAAATGAGATTCATTGAATAAAAAAGATTCCAGCCACTACATAGTCTTAGATTATCTAGCAGGAAAAAAAAAAAAAAAGCCATTTACCCGTGCAAACTTTTCTGTTTCTGACAGGCTTTTTCTGGCTGTGGTTTGGGTATTATTTTCACGGAATATGAGTGCAGAGTAATTGCATTTCAGCCATAATTAACTTTAACACACCCTCCGAATAGGAGAATTCCTTAGGATGTTTAGGGGAGTTTATTTCTCGTCTCGTCCCTGAGACAAAGCCGCACGCTCTGCTCTGCCACAATTTGGACTTGATTAGTTAAAAATAGCCTGGAAACATTTTGGGGTGAAATTAAAATAGCAACTGTCACTGCCTCCTCCTTTACCCTTCAGTATTGTCTAACGTGTCCCTTTTGTAGATTTCCTTCCCAAATAAATGAGAGGCGTCATCATCAATAAACATGCTATGGAAGGTACCAATCTCAAGAGGCAAATCATTTACCAGGTTTCTAATTTTAGAACCTGGGGAGAGAGAACAGCAGTATCTGGTTGCCTCAGAAGTTTTTCTCTTGTAGGGAAGGGGGAGACAGGGAATTTGCAAAAGCTACACCCCAGACTGTATTTCCAATCTATGCCCCCGTGGATACCGTTGTTGGGAGTATCTTCTCTCCCTGGGGTCAGAGCAGGTGACCCTGGACAGCTCTTGCTAGCTGACCTCCAGAAAGAAAAGCACACGTTTTAAAGGCAGAACAAAACAGTTACTATTTCTTTTTTTTTTCTTTTTTTACTATTTTTTTTTACTTTTTTTTTATATAAAATAATAATAATAATTAACAAATTTTTACTATTTCTAAGAGAGCTGCTGCCTGGGCCTTCATTTTACCAGGCAGGGAACACTGAGTAGAATTAAAACATTCTCTCAAGATAAATGCACACCTGGCTTTTTTTTTTTTTTTTTTTTTCATCGAGATGTGGAGCTGCTTAGGGCTTGAGCTTGCAACTGCTGCAAATGCCAGCTTCTATTTATGCAACTGCCGCCTCCTCCCAAGCTTTTCCGAGGCAGACCTGTCCTGTGTCCAGCCCCGGTGTCTACGCTCTTATACAGACGAGGGACATTTTCCCCCTAATAAGCCTCCAGACGGCACCGAGTAATGTCTCCTGAGCTCTCCAAACTTGGGAATCCTGGAGGAATTTTTTTAATGAATGGGGTTTGCCTTTGCATGGCTAATTCAACACGTTAAAATGGCTTTTTTAATTTTTTTT
>NW_012108042.1:18731-19160 GCF_000951045.1 Mandrillus leucophaeus | reverse complement strand
TTCTGTATCCAGTTTTTGACACAAATCCTTCTGAATGCAAGGCAGTCTTTGCACGGAAAACATCCCCCTTCCCTCTTTTATTTTATTTTATTTTTATTTTTTTCCAGTCTGACTTCTAAAGATACGGAATCTACAGCACCGTTTGCAAACATGCCTCTTTTTAATTCAGGGAAAATCCGTGGCAATCAGGCTCCACTCCTCATTCAGGCGATTTCCTCCTTCGTCTATCAACTCGGCTGGAAATACATTTTATTCAGAGGTGTGCATCGTCCTTTTTTTTTTTTTTTTTTCCCACCCCACTCCGTGCCTCAGAAATACGTCCAGCGAAAATGAAGCCATATGAAAATGAACTCTTCGCTATGAAATATTTTCCTCCTGCTTCTGGGCTGTGTCTCTGTGGTGCGGGCCCAGCCTGCCGGCCGCATAGTA
>NW_012108042.1:11759-14366 GCF_000951045.1 Mandrillus leucophaeus | reverse complement strand
GCCTCATTTTGGTATTTTTTAGTAGAGACAGGGTTTCGTCATTTTGGCCGGGCTGGTATCGAACCACTGACCTCGTGGTCCGCCCGCCTCGGCCTCCCAAAGTGCTGGGATGACAGGCGTGAGACACTGCGCCCGGCCTGCTTTTTTTTTTTATTATTATTTTTTATTTTCGAGACAGAGTCTTGCTCTGTCACCCAGGCTGCAGTGCAATAGCCCAATCTTGGCTCACTGCAACCTCTGGCTCCCAGGTTCAATTGATTCTCCTGCCTCAGCCTCTGGAGTGGCTGGGACTACAGGCACCAGAGCTGGCTAATCTTTGCATTTTTAGCAGAGACGGGGTTTCGTCATTTGGGCCAGGCTGGTCTCGAACGCCTGACCTCAGGCGATCTGCCCACCTCGGCCTCCCAAAGTGCTGGGATTACAGGCATGAGCCACTGCGCCCGGCCGTGCATATGCGTTTTGTAAGCAGTTAACATGCAGAAAAACAAACCACCATATGATTACACTCTTGTCTTTTTTAGGTGTTTGGAACACCAGAGGTGGGGAGTTCAAGACCAGCCTGACTAACATGGTGAAACCCCCGTCTCTACTAAAAATACAAAAATTAGCTGGGTGTGGTGGCAGGTGCCTGTCATCCCAGCTACTCAGGAGGCTGAGGCAGGAGAATCGTTTGAACCCGGGAGGCAGAGGTTGCCGTGAGCCGAGATCGCGCCACCGTGCTCCAGCCTGGGAGACGCAGCAAGACTCTGTCTCAAAAACTAAAAAATAAAAAAGCCAAAAAGTGGGTCGCTGGCTTGCCTCGAATACTTCTTTTACATAAGCAGTTTGATGTGAATGGCTCTGTAAAAACACTGTTTAAAAATCATGTAATTGCCAAATTTACTGTTTTAACTTTTGTTTTTAATATGCCATATATATACATATATGTATAGACGTAGGAAGTTCTGACCCATTCTCATTCCTTTGATTGATTAAAAGAGAGATTTGACCAGGCGCAGTGTCTCACGCCTATAATCCCAGCACTTTGGGAGGCCGAGGCGGGCGGATCACCAGGTCAGGAGATTGAGACCAGCCTGACCAACATGGTGAAACCCTGTATCTACTAAAAATACAAAAATTAGCCAGGCCTGGTGGTGGGTGTCTCTAGTGCCAGCTACTCAGGAGGCTGAGGCAGGAGAATGGCTTGAACCCGGGAGGTGGAGGTTGCAGTGAGCAGAGATCACACCACTGCACTCCAGCCTGGGCGACAGAGCGAGACTGTCCCCCCCAAAAAAAAAGTGGGTCACTGACTTGCCTCGAACACCTCTTTTGCATAAGCAGTTTGAAGTGAATGGCTGTTTAAAAGCAATCTTTAAAAATCACATCATTGCCAAATTTACTGTTTTAGCTTTTCTTTTTAATATGCCATTTTTTTTTTTTTTGGAAGTAAGAAGTTGTGAGTCACTCTTTTTCCTTTGGTTGATTAAAAGACAGAACGATGTTTTTCTTTTCTTTTGCTTTTTATTATTATACTTTCGGTTCTGGGGCACAGGTGCAGAACGGGCAGGTTTGTGAGACAGGTGTACACGTGCCATGGTGGTTCGGTGCACCCATCAACCCGTCATCTACATTAGGTATTTCTCCTAATGCTCTCCCTCCCCTAAGTCCCTCACCCACCAACAGGCCCCAGTGTGTGACGTTCCCCTCCCTGTGTCCGTGTGTTCTCATTGTTCAGCTCCCACTTAGGAGTGAGAACATGCGGTGTTTGGTTTTCTGTTCTAGTGTGAGTTTGCTGAGAATGAGGGTTTCCAGCTTCATCCATGTCCCTGCAAAGGACACGAACTCATCATCAAAAAGAGATTTTTAAGTCCATGAAGAGTTTCTCCTATGACATCAAGGCACGTCACGTTAACAAGATATAACCCCGGGTTCACAGACACCGCGGGATCTCTCCTGAATTTCTGTTTCTTTTTCTTTTTTCCTTTCTGTGTTTTAACTGGTCGTGAAGCTCTTTCGGGTACCCTCAAACCTCCTCCCTCATCGGACAGGAGATGGGAGCCACCGTCCAGAGTAATAAGGTTTTGCTTTCATTGTGGCAGAAAAAGTTCTGTGTGTCCATCTGTCTGGTCAGGGAGTCGGGGCTTCAAAGAGCCTGTATGGTGCACCGGTCTTTGAAGTCACCGGTTAGTGGATTCGTTTGCAAAACCTGCTGTAATAAATGACCACAGGCTTGAATATTCGTTTGCAAAACCTGCTGGAATAAATGGCCATGAGTTTGCAAAACCTGCTGTAATAAATGACCACAGGCTTGAATATTCGTTTGCAAAACCTGCTGCAATAAATGACCATGAGTTTGCAAAACCTGCTGTAATAAATGACCACAGGCTTGAATATTCGTTTGCAAAACCTGCTGTAATAAATGACCGTTTGCAAAACCTGCTGTAATAAATGACCATAGGCTTGAGCATTAAAACAATAGAGATTTAGCCTCTCCCTCTCCTAGAGACCAGAAGTCTAAGATGAAGGTGTCTCAAGGCTGAGGTCCCTCTAGAGGCTGTAGGGGAGGCTCCTACCTGCCTCTCCCAGCTCCTGGGGGCTCCAGGCATCCCTGGGCTTGTGGCCGCATCA
>NW_012108042.1:7534-11709 GCF_000951045.1 Mandrillus leucophaeus | reverse complement strand
AGGCTGAGGTCCCTCTAGAGGCTGTAGGGGAGGCTCCTACCTGCCTCTCCCAGCTCCTGGGGGCTCCAGGCATCCCTGGGCTTGTGGCCGCATCACTCCAGTCTCTGCCTCTGTCTCCACGTGGCCTCCTCCTCTGTGTCTGTGTCTCCTCTTCTGTCTCTTAGGACACCTGTCATTCCATTTAGAGCTCATCCTAATCCAGGGTGATCTCATCTAAGATACTCAACTGAATGACACCCGCAGAGACCTTCTTTCTAAATGAGATTCTATTCACAAGTCTACGGGTTAGGACATGGACAAATCTTTTGAGGTCACCATCCCAACCCACTGCAATTGTGTCTGGTTCCCTCCAGAGGCTCTAAGGGAGGCTCCTTCCTGCCTCTCCCAGCTCCCAGGGGCTCCAGGCGTCCCTGGGCTTGTGGCCGCATCATACCAGTCTCTGCCTCCGTCTCCACGTGGCCTCCTCCTCTGTGTCTGTGTCTCCTCTTCTGTCTCTAGAAGGACACCTGCCATTGCATTTATGGCCCACTGTACTCCAGGATGATCTCATCTCATACTTCTTGAGTTAACTGTGTCTATAAAGACCCTATTTTGAAATAAGGTCTCATTCACAGATACTGGAAGCTTGAGACAACAGAAGTTGATCCTTTCCCAGTCCTGGAGCCCAGGAGTCTGAGGTCCAGATGTCTCAGGGCCACGTTCCCTCCAGAGGCTTTGATGGTGGATCCTTCCTGCCTCTCCCAGCTCCTGGGGGCTCCAGGCGTGGCCGTCTCCTCGGTGTTTGTGTCTCCTCTTCTGTCTCTTAGAAGGACACCTGTCATTGCATTTAGGGACCACACAGATAATTCAGGGTGATCTCATCTTAAGGTCCTTTATTTAGTTATATCTGCAAACACCCCTTTTTCAAAGAAGGTCTCCTTCACAGGTTCTCGGGATCAGGACCTGGATAGATCTTTTTGGGGGATTACAATTCAGTCTACGTCACTTGTACCCAGTTCCCTCCGGAGGCTCTAGGGGAGGGTCCTTCCTGCCTCTCCCAGCTCCTGGGGGCTCCAGGCGTCCCTGGGCTTGTGGCCACGTCACTCGTCTCTGCCTCCATCTCCCCATGGCCTCCTCCTCTGTGTCTGTGTCTCCTCTTCTCTTAGGACACCTGTCATTGTGTTTAGGGCCCATCCTAATGTAGGATTATCTCATCTCCAGATCTTTAATCACATCTGCAAAGAACTATTTTCCAAATGAGGTCCCATTCCCAGGTTCCAGGGCTTAGGACATGGACAGATCTTTTGAGGTCACTGCCCAACCCACTGCAGCTGTGTTTGGTTCCTTCCGGAGGCTCTAGGGGAGGGTCCTTCCTGCCTCTCCCAGCTCCTGGGGGCTCCAGGCGTCCTTGGGCTTGTGGCCGCATCACTCCAGTCTCTGCCTCCGTCTCCACGTGGCCTTCTCTTGTCTGTGTCTCCTCTTCTTTTTTTCTTTTTTTTTTTTTTGAGATGGAGTGTCAATCTATCGCCCAGGCTGGAGTGCAGTGGTGCCATCTCGGCTCACCGCAACCTCCGCCTCCAAGGTTCAAGCAATTCTCTGCCTCAGCCTCCCAAATAGCTGGAAATACAGGCATCCACCACCACGCCCAGCTAATTTTTGTATTTTTTTTTTTTTTAGTAGAGACGGCGTTGTTGGCCAGGCTGGTCTGGAACTCCTGACCTCAAGTCATCTACCCTCCTCAGCCTCCCAAATAGCTTGTTTCTTAAAAGCCATCTTTGTCCTTTCCAGATGCACGTGCCCTGTTTGCAAGAAAGTCTGCAAGATGGCACGGGGCGTCCTAAGAACCACAAAGCATTCTGAGGGTAGAGCTCTCCCAGGCCTTGCTGACGTGAGTGGTGCCAGAGACCTCCCTGAGCTCACCTGCCTGCTGAGGCTGGATTCTTCTTGTCCTCTGTGTGTGTGGTGGGGGGAGTCCTTCTAGGCCCAGTGAACCCTGGAACCTGTCCAGCGGTGGCAGGTAGGTGCATGAGGCTGCTGGGGAGAGCACACAGCCGCCACTCAAAGCCCCTACTTTATTCAGTCTAAGTAATAGGTCCAGTGGGCCTGTAACCTGGTTTTATGGGTCTGTGGAGTCCTACTGTAAATCTCACACACCATCCTGGCTGGCAATCATTCCCCAGCCTGCATTTCCCTCCCCTCCCCTGCATCCCCAGCCAACTTTTTCCATCGTTATCCTCGCAACGTTTCTGATCACACAGATAATTCAGGGTGATCTCATCTTAAGGTCCTTTATTTAGTTATATCTGCAAACACCCCTTTTTCAAAGAAGGTCTCCTTCACAGGTTCTGGGGATCAGGACCTGGATAGATCTTTTTGGGGGATTACAATTCAGTCTACGTCACTTGTACCCAGTTCCCTCTGGAGGCTCTAGGGGAGGGTCCTTCCTGCCTCTCCCAGCTCCTGGGGGCTGCAGGCGTCCCTGGGCTTGTGGCCACGTCACTCGTCTCTGCCTCCATCTCCCCATGGCCTCCTCCTCTGTGTCTGTGTCTCCTCTTCTCTTAGGACACCTGTCATTGTGTTTAGGGCCCATCCTAATGTAGGATTATCTCATCTCCAGATCTTTAATCACATCTGCAAAGAACTATTTTCCAAATGAGGTCCCATTCCCAGGTTCCAGGGCTTAGGACATGGACAGATCTTTTGAGGTCACTGCCCAACCCACTGCAGCTGTGTTTGGTTCCTTCTGGAGGCTCTAGGGGAGGGTCCTTCCTGCCTCTCCCAGCTCCTGGGGGCTCCAGGCGTCCCTGGGCTTGTGGCCGCATCACTCCAGTCTCTGCCTCCGTCTCCACGTGGCCTTCTCTTGTCTGTGTCTCCTCTTCTTTTTTTCTTTTTTTTTTTTTTGAGATGGAGTGTCAATCTATCGCCCAGGCTGGAGTGCAGTGGTGCCATCTCGGCTCACCGCAACCTCCGCCTCCAAGGTTCAAGCAATTCTCTGCCTCAGCCTCCCAAATAGCTGGAAATACAGGCATCCACCACCACGCCCAGCTAATTTTTGTATTTTTTTTTTTTTTAGTAGAGACGGCGTTGTTGGCCAGGCTGGTCTGGAACTCCTGACCTCAAGTCATCTACCCTCCTCAGCCTCCCAAATAGCTGGTTTCTTAAAAGCCATCTTTGTCCTTTCCAGATGCACGTGCCCTGTTTGCAAGAAAGTCTGCAAGATGGCACGGGGCGTCCTAAGAACCACAAAGCATTCTGAGGGTAGAGCTCTCCCAGGCCTTGCTGACGTGAGTGGTGCCAGAGACCTCCCTGAGCTCACCTGCCTGCTGAGGCTGGATTCTTCTTGTCCTCTGTGTGTGTGGTGGGGGGAGTCCTTCTAGGCCCAGTGAACCCTGGAACCTGTCCAGCGGTGGCAGGTAGGTGCATGAGGCTGCTGGGGAGAGCACACAGCCGCCACTCAAAGCCCCTACTTTATTCAGTCTAAGTAATAGGTCCAGTGGGCCTGTAACCTGGTTTTATGGGTGTGTGGAGTCCTACTGTAAATCTCACACGCCATCCTGGCTGGCAATCATTCCCCAGCCTGCATTTCCCTCCCCTCCCCTGCATCCCCAGCCAACTTTTTCCATCGTTATCCTCGCAACGTTTCTGATCCCCTTGGCCACTTCGAGGGCGGCGGCACAGGGCCCCCCTTTGAACACCTGCAGGTGGTTTCCTGCCAAGAGATATCCCGGGAAATGCTGCAGAAAAATAAGCCGGCTGAAGGGAAAGTGGGTTCTAGAAAACAAAACAAGATGCTCAGATTTTCACCTGCGTGGGATCCTAGGCCTGGCCACCTGGGCAGCGGGGGAGAAGGAGGAGGAGGAGATGAGTTTATAAGACCTCATCGCTGTTTCTCCCGGGCACTCTCAAAAAGTATTCGGAAAGCAGGTGTTCAAATGAAAATGTGTGCGTGGGTTTTCACAAGAGCTGAAACGTGGAAATGGAGCAAGGCCGAGCATGAAGATATCTGTCTGGGTCTGTTGTGCGTTCAGCTTACAGACAAAAGTGGCATCACTGTATATAGACACATATGTATTTTATATATATTCATATATTATGTGTAATATATATACATTAGTTTGCAAAACCTGCTGTAATAAATGACCAGACTTGAGCATTAAAACAATAATGTAATATATAACAATAAATATATATTTATA
>NW_012108042.1:3141-6879 GCF_000951045.1 Mandrillus leucophaeus | reverse complement strand
TATATAAAATATATGCATATATAGTGATAAATATTTTATATATTATTTATGTATATATTGTATATATGTATATTATATATGTATATTATATATACTGCATATATATATTTTTTGAGAGAGTCTCAGTCTGTCAACCAGGCTGGAGGGCAGCGGCACAATCTCAGCTCACTGCAATTTCTGCCTCCGGGTTCATGTGATTCTTGAATATTGAATATTGAACATTGCTATATTATATACAATAAAAATGTTATATATCAAAAACACATTATTGATAGTATAGATTGATATATAGTATATGAAATTATATACTTAAAGATATGAAAGTGTGTATCTAAAAATATTTTATGTTTGTAATATAAAGGAAAAGATTTCTAAGTACTATTATATGAGAAGATGATGGTTATACATATATATAATCTTTTCTTCTCCAGATTTTCTTACACCACATTCCCCCAATGTCCCCTTCAAGAATGTGGTGCTGGCCGGGTGCACCTGTCATCCCAGCACTTTGGGAGACTGAGGCAGGTGAGTCACTTGAGGTCAGGAGTTCGAGACCAGCCTGGCCAACATGGTGAAATCCCATGTAAAAATACAAAAAAAATTAGGTGGGCGTGGTGGTGTGCACCTGTAATCTCAGCTACTCTGGATGCTGAGGCAGGAGAATGGCTTGAACCTGGGAGGCAGACGTTGCAGTGAACTGAGATCGCACCACTGCACTCCAGCTTGGGCGACAGAGCAAGACTCCATTTAAAAAACAAAAACCAGAATGTGGTCCTCACCTCTAATACTAATGCCCCAAATCGCTTACTGGGTCTAAAAAGCATGACTCATGTTTGTGACAACCTCATAGAGGTGTTTTTTGTTCCGGGTTTGGAATTTTCCTACAACGGCTAGATCAGTCCCAGAATTTTTGGCAGGTAACAATGCACTATGATGACAGTGTATTTTTTCAAACATGCATTTTCTGGCTGGGCGCGGTGGCTCACGCCTGTAATCCCAGCACTTTGGGAGGCCGAGGCGGGCAGATCACCTGAGGCCGGGAGTTCTAGACCAGCCTGGCCAACATGGTGAAACTCCATCTCTACTAAAAGTACAAAAAAAAAAATTTAACCAGGCGTGGTGCAGGTGCTTATAATCCCAGCTACTCGGGAGGCTGAGGCAGGAGAATCGCTTGAGCCCGGGAGGCGGAGGTTGCAGTGAGCCAAGATCACGCCTTTGCACTCCAGCCTGGGTGACAGAGCGAGCCGTTTAAACAAGAAAAAAAAAAAAATGCATTTGCTGATACCAGCTGCTTGAGGAACTCCTTCCTTGGAAAGCAAAACGTATATGATTATTTCACACCAACAAATGCTGCATCTCTGAATTTAAAACAAAAACACCTTCAAGCATTTTTCTACAGCTTCAATTAAATGAATGAGGAAAAGTAAAGAAATCAGTGCCAATTACAGATTTCTCATGTATGTGATTAAGGGGCGGCGGCTGGACGTAAAACGAGTTCATGGCTCGGATTCTAAACAATGGGCATTTTGTTAAATTTCCATCGTTTTGGAACTGATTACTCCTGAAAAGGTAACAGGAAATTCACTACAGAGGTATTACCCCTCCAACGTACTCTTTTATGGACTAAACCTGCATTTGACGCATTTTGCAAATAATCCTGCATTTGATGCATTTTGCAAATAATCCTGCATTTGACATAGTTTGTCAATAATCCTGCATTTGATGTCTTTTGCAAATAAACCTGCATTTGATGCATTTTAAATAATCCTGCACTTCACGCATTTTGCAAATAATCCTGTATTAGACACATTTTGCAAATCATCCCACATTTGACGTCTTTTGCAAATAAACCTACATTTGATCTCTTTTGCAAATAATTCTGCATTTGACGTCTTTTGCAAATAAACCTGCATTTGACATCTTTTGCAAATAAACCTGTATTTGACTTTGCAAATAAACCTGCATTTGACGCATTTTGCAAATAATCCTGCATTTGACGTCTTTTGCAAATAAACCTGCATTTGACATCTTTTGCAAATAAACTTGCATTTGATGCCTTTTAAATAATCCTGCATTTGACGCACTTTGCAAATCATCCCACGTATGACGTCTTTTGCAAATAAACCTGCATTTGACGTCTTTTGCAAAGAATCCTGCACTTGATGTCTTTTGCAAATAAACCTACATTTGACTTTTGCAACTAGTCCTGCGTTTGATGTCTTTTGCAAATCATCCTGCATCTGACATCTTTTGCAAATAAACCGGCATTTGACGCATTTTGCAAATCATCCTGCATTTGACGCATTTTGCAAATCATCCTGCCTCTGACGTGTTTTGCACATTCGATTGTGCGTGTGTGCCCGTGCGTGTGGAGAACAGAACGGTCTGATACCCACAGAACACAAGCGGAAATGCGGAAGCATTGGAAGGGGAAACTTACTGAAGCTCACTCAAAACCCCACATCTATTTCAAAGCGTGAAAGGGGTCCGGGTTAGGAGAACAGCTCTGCACCACAGGAGTCCACGCAGAGAGGCAGATTTGCGGTGGTTCATTCCAGCTTGCAAGGCCAGGGGCAGGAGGAGCTGCGGAATGCAGGGATTTAAAAGTATTCTATTTATTTCTTTTTTTTCTTTTTGGCTCTGCAGGACAAGACATACACACAGAATGCCACAGCCTTCCTCAGAAAGAACCGATTCATGAGGACACCGTCGGCTCCCGGGTCTGGCCCGATGCTCGCAAACGCTCCCAAATGCCACAGCCTTTTCTACTTTCTTTCTTTTCTTTCTTTCTTTTTTTTTGAGACGGAGTCTCGCTCTGTTGCCCAGACTGGAGTGCAGTGGCACGATCTCGGCTCACTGCAACCTCTACCTCCCGGGTTCAGGCCATTCTCCTGCCTCAGCCTCCCGAGTAGCTGGGACTACAGGCACCTGCCACCACACCCGGCTAATTTTGGTAATTTTAGTAGAGACGGGGTTTCACCGTGTTGGCCAGGCTGGTCTCGAACTCCTGACCTCGTGATCTACCCGCCTTGGCCTCCCAAAGTGCTGAGATGACAGGCGTGAGCCACCGCGCCCGGCCAACTTTTCTACTTTCAATTTGCTAACCGGGGAATAATACTTTGTAATAATGAGCCCAGAGGGAATGAGTGGTGGCCGGCCACACGTTGTTAGAACCTGTCGCCCAGCACAGACACCCACCAGGGATGCCAGTAATGATACTCAAAAGAGACCCGTGCCAGCACTGGTGACTTTGACGGACCCGGGTGGCTGGAGTCTGGGTTAGACTCAGGAGTCCCTTCCATGTCCACACTGTCCAAAGCAGCACGACTGTCCAAAGCAGACCACTCAGGTAAGTAAGAAATTGCAGGATGACCCTGAGTTCTCTGTGGTTTCCCGAAGTCCTTACAGAAACCGGGGTAAGAGGCCGAGCGAGGGGGCTCAAGCCTGTCATCCCAGCCTTTTGGAAGGCTGAGGCAGGAGGGTCACCTGAGGTCAGGAGTTCGAGACCAGCCTGGCCAACATGGTGAAAACCCCATCTCTACTAAAAGTAGAAAAAATAATTAGCCAGGTGTGGTGGCAGGCACCTGTCATCCCAGCTACTTGGGAAGCTGAGGCAGGAGAATTGCTTGAACTCAGGAGGCAGGGGTTGCAGTGAGCCAAGATCATGCCCCTGTACTCCAGCCTGGGAGACAGAGTGGGAGACAGAGCATGATTCTGTCAAAAAGAAAAAAAAAAAAA
>NW_012108042.1:808-2220 GCF_000951045.1 Mandrillus leucophaeus | reverse complement strand
ACAGAGCAAGACTCCCTCTCAAATAAACAAAAAAAGAAACCCAGCAGTTTGGGAGGCTGAGGCAGGTGGTCACCTGAGGTCAGGAGTTCAAGACCAGCCTGGCCAACATGGTGAAACCCCGTCTCTACTAAAAATAAAAAAATTAGCCGGGCGTGGTGGCAGGTGCCTGTAATCCCAGCTACTCGGGAGGCTGAGGCAGGAGAGTCACTTGAACCGGGGAGGCGGAGGTTGCAGTGAGCCGAGATCGTGCCATTGCACTCCAGCTGGGGCCACAGAACGAGACTCCGTCCCACAAAAAATCAAAATAAAAAAAAAACAACGGGGTGGGGTGGCCCAGCTATTCCGCATCCTTTCTCCCAGATGTGAACCATCCATTTCCAAGATGTGGGTCACAGACAGTGGAGCACAGAATGCTGGTTGCACTCTCCAAGACTCACTGGTGTCCACAGACTTGGGACCGTGTGGCCTTTGAACATCTGAACACCCTCCATTCCCCCTTCATATTCTCCAGCTCCCCTGCATGGAGAAGTGGGCCTTTGGGGGTCCTTTCAACCCTCTTAGGGTCTCTCTGCTCATCCCTGCAGAACAGAACACATAGCCCAGCAGCCCGGCGGCCAGAGATCCTTTCCCTGAAATAGGCGTCCATGGCAGCCTTATTGAAATGGGAAGATTCATTATCCCGTTGCCATCTAATTGTTCTTTTGCCGGCAGAAAAGCCTGGAGTTTGTCTGAAAGGCGGTGATGATGGTGTCCTTTTACACTCCCTGGGGAAGAATGGTACAAAAATTCCCTCCCCAGCTTCTCCAGTGCCCAGCGTTTGCCTTCACATTGACTGACTCTGTAAAGTACGGATGTTACAGAGGGGGGTGCCTCCCAGCTTCCCTGGCTTCCCGGAGAAATTGGTGAGGGTTGTCTGCAGCCTCCCAGCCTTAAAAACACTTGACAAGTTGACATCCTTACTGCTAAGTGGGGCTGATGGAGGCTCGTCAGCCCCGGGACCCGCTGATGAACCGTGGCAGGGATCATACCCACAGCCTTATGCGAAGTGATAAGTTGGATTTGCTTCGAGCAGGGGTGAAAGCAATTGGGTCTCCCTTGTTCTCCATGTACGGCAAGAGCCAAGCGAGGGACTGACTCAGAACCCGTGTTCCGTCCGTTTGCAGTTCAGTCATCTCGGGAACACACTGCAAATTGTTTCAACCTTAAAAACACAGCGGCGTGAATGTGCCTCCTGATGGCACCGGGTTTTGAGAAGATGAGAGGCCGTGGCGATGGATTTCAGATGTGGGTTTGCGAGCTGTGCCAAAATGCTGGGCGAAAGATGAAGGTAATTGCCAGGGTGGTTGTGGCCTTGCCAATAATCTTCTCTCTCTCTCTCTCTCTCTCTCTCTCTTGCACGCTTTTTCTTTTTT
>NW_012108042.1:0-483 GCF_000951045.1 Mandrillus leucophaeus | reverse complement strand
CAAAATTGGCTGTTTAGTATCTGAGCAGGCCAGAGTCTTGAAGGTTGCCAGATATGGAAGTTTTATGCCCTGGGGTCATGGGAGGGTCCCTCCCAGGCGAGGCAGCCCGTGATGACAGTTCCCAGTGAACAAGCAGGCGACAGCCCAGTCCAGTGTGGGAGGGTGACCTTGGGAACCTGTGTAGATAGAAATTTCCGGAAGGATTTAAGCAGGTTAGGTTCCCACCCCATCACCCTTTTTTCAACATAGACACTCCATAAATAAAAAGGAGATTAAAAATGTGTCTTTCGGCCGGGCACGGTGGCTCACACCTGTCATCCCAGCACTTTGGGAGGCCGAGGCGGGCAGATCACTTCAGGTCAGGAGTTCGAGACCAGCCTGGCTAACATGACGAAACCCCGCCTCTACTAAAAACACAAAAATTAGCCGGGTGTGGTGGGCGTCTGTAGTCCCAGCTACTCAGGAGGCTGAGACGGGAGAATC
>NW_012108041.1:0-1901 GCF_000951045.1 Mandrillus leucophaeus | reverse complement strand
TTATTTATTTATTTATTTATTTATTTTGAGATGGAGTCTCACTCTGTCACCCAGACTGTAGTGCAATGGTGTGATCTTGGCTCACAGCAACCTCCGCCTCCTGGGTTCAAGGGATTCTCTTGCCTCAGCCTCCCAAGCAGCTGGGATTACAGGCATGCACCACCACACTGGGCTAATTTTTGTATTTTTAGTAGAAAGGAGGTTTCACCATGTTGGCCAGGTTGGTATTGAACTCCTGACCTCAGGTGATCCATCCGTCTCTGCCTCCCAAAGTGCTGGGATTACAGGCGTGAGCCACCGTGCCCAGCCACAAATTGATATTTTAAAAGCAAAATTTGCCTTTCCTATTTTGATTCTCTTTGTAGATGATTTCTACCTCAAACAGAGCAGGAAATATATTAAGCTGGATATATTATTACTGAATTTCAATAGATTTAAAAATTAAATGGGCTTGTAGATATTAAATTAACACAAATGGTCCTACTAATAGCTCTTACTGGAACATGTCAACTCTTCAAAGAATCATATGGTTAACATCTATAGTGAGTGTGAGTATGTGTTTATTATGGCACATGATTTTTGAGTTATAGAAGCAGAGAAGGTTTTTAACTACTAATGAAAGCCCATATCCCCCCCAAAATTGAATTTAATAGAAATTACATCACATCATTACCCTTTCTAATGGAAGAGTTGTGATTAAAATAATTGTACATACAGAGCAACAGGCCTTTAAAACCATCAGAAATGGTTTTAGCTGGCTAGCTGACTGCTATGCTAAATAAACTGTAGTGAACCAAATACTTCAGTGCCCCATTAAAAAATTCAAACTCATTTGCCCATTGATTTTGTCTATATTTTAATTGGCTTCAAGTAACAATCTTCAGAGATGGAGTAAGTTCACTGGCAAAATTCGGAATGTTCTGAAAAATAGGATCATCTCTTTGATGGTTAATACTGAGTGTCAGTTTAATTGGATTGAAGAATGCAAAGTACTGATCCTGGGTGTGTCTGTGATAGCGTCGCAAAAAGAGATTAACATTTGAATCAGTGGTCCAGGAAACATAGACCCATCTTTAATCTGGGTGGACCCCATCTAATCAGCTGCCAGTGTGTCTGGAATACAAAGCAGTTAGAAAAATGTTGAAAGGCTAGACTGGCTTAGCCTCTGAGTTTACATCTATCTCCTGTGCTGGGTGTTTCCTGCCCTTGAATATTTATTTATTTTATTTTATTTATTATTAGACTAGAGTCCACTCTGATGTCTTCATTTTAGTCCAATCACTTTTGTAAAGACCCATATTTCCAAATAAGGTCATGTTCTCTGGTGATGGGTATTAAGACTCCAGCATATCTTTCTGAGGGGCACATAATTCAACCCATAATAATAGCCTACTAAAAAAATAGTCTGCAGTATTCATCAACAAGTTTATGAAAATAATTATAATTTACCTATTTGCTAAAAATTATTAAATTATAAATGGTTATTGCATATCCACCATCAATACACTTTACTAAAGTGCCAGATATTTTTGTCCAAATTATTTTACAATTCTGAATTCTAATTGACATATAATAACCACAAAGTTTAGAAAGTATTGAGACACTTTCTGTTCAACTGAAACACACAATATCTTGCCTGAATGACAGCTTTGGAGCTTTGGCAGTAGTGGATGCAGTAATTGATAGAAGGGTAAGAGATGTTTCACAGTGACTTGATTGTTCTGGTTTTATTCCTTTTATAAGCAGTTTACCTAGATCCATATAGAAGAAGAAAGACAGAGATAATTCCGAGATTACATATAAACAAGATGTGGTTGGTCTACGAGGCTTAAGATCAACCAGGCTTATATTTTGTTGATTTATTTGTCTGTTTAATTAATAACGTTTATTTTTTAGAGTAG
>NW_012108040.1:0-1998 GCF_000951045.1 Mandrillus leucophaeus | reverse complement strand
TCTGTGAGATGAATCCACACATCACAAAGCAGTTTCACAGACAGATTCTTTCTAGTTTTTATCTGGGGATACTCAATTTTTCACCTTAGGCCTCAAAGGGATCTCAAACGTCCCTTTGCAGATTTCAAAAAAAGAGTGTTTCCAACCTGTTGAATCAAAATAAAGGTTTAACTCCGTGAGTCAAATACACACACCAAAAAGCGATTTCACAGATTGCTTTCTTCAAATTTTTATCTGCAGTATTTGATTTCTCATGATAGACCTCAAAAGGCTCCCAAATGTCCCTTTGTCAATTCTACAAAAAAAGTTTTCCAATCTGCTCAATGAAAATAAAGATTCAATTCTTTGAGACAAATCCACACATAAAAAAGTAGTTTCACAGGTAGCACCTTTCTAGTTTTTATTTGGAGATATTTGGTGTTTCATGCTATGCCAAGACCAGCTCTGTCAGGGAGACCCTAACCCAGTGGTGCTAGAGGAATTAAAGACACACACACAGAAATATAGAGTTGTGAAGTGAGAAACCAGGGTTCTCACAGCCTTCAGAGCTGAGAGCCCCAAATAGACACTTACCTACATATTTATTAACAGAAAATCAGTCATTAGCATTGTTTCTATAGATATTTGATTAACTAAAAGTATCTTTCATGGGAAATGGGATTAACTAAAAGCATCCCTTATGGGAGAAAAAGGGATGGGATGAAATAAAGGGGTGGATCTGGGTAGTCATCTGCAGCAGGAACATGCCCTTGTTCACTCACGCTATTGTTTGTGGTTTAAGAACACCTTGAAGCGATTTTTCAACCTGGGCAGGCCAGGTGTTCCTTGCCCTCGTTCCGGTAAACCTACAACCTGCCCCACATTGGGTGTCGTCGCCAACATGAACATGTCACAGTGCTGCAGAGATTTTGTTCATAGCCAGTTTTGGGGTCAGTTTATGGCTAGATTTTGGGGGGCTTGTTCCCAACATGTCCCCCTTCTTTGATTTGCCAATCAATAAAAGCAAAGGCAGCTTTGTCATAGTGAGCTACTTCTCGCAAGAGTCAGGATCCGCATCTGCAGACTATACAAAGACAAACAACAGATTAAAAGCACAATCATCATTGAAATCAAAGAGCTTCCAAGTGTTTTATCCATTTTAATGTGTTCCTAGCTGCTACTTTGTTTACAGCTCCTTCAAGCACTGCAGTTCCTGACATTAAGGTCAGATGTGCCTGGGATGCCTTAAATATTTGTTCTTTTGATTTTGCAATATCCAAAAACAACTTTGTATAGTGCCCTTCTAGATGCTTTTTCATTCTTTCACAAATTTTGATCTTTTTAAGAGCTATTAATAGTTTTCACAGATTCTTATGTTTAGCTCCTACAACGGGCCATATTTGAGGTTGAGTTGCCACTATACTGCCATGATTCCAGATAATAGGACCTCTTGCCATACTTCTTACCATTTTATTTAGACCAGCTGAACATAGTGTGGCTGTGGCACACAGACTGGGAGGTGCAATTCAAGCTAAACGTCCTCTTAGGGGACCAATCAATGATTCTATAGGAATTGTTGTGCAGCACGTCTCCCTGTTCTGCAATGCAGTCTTCCTAAACAAGTACGTTCATATTTTCTGGCCTTGTTCAATTTTGTTTACAAATAGATTTTTGAGGGCAGTATGCCTCAATTATAGGAGCAGGTTTATTATAGTAAATACTGAGATCAGAAAGCATGTGTAACTGTGTCATAGAGTGATTACATTGAGACATTATTACCAGTTAAGATTGATAAATATGCCCAATAAGTATAATTGTTCTGTGTTTCAGCCCTTATTGAAGGAATATTCACAGCAGTGGTGACAACTTCTGTCATAGCTACCATTAAATTATTCATTGTGACTAGTTGTCCCACTTTCCTCAGGTTTTCTTCTGCCATCTGTGACAGCTTCTTGATCTGTCCCCAGATGGGTGGCTGTGTTTGACGGGTTTTGCTTATGACAGTTGGGGTCCTCCTCA
>NW_012108039.1:0-1023 GCF_000951045.1 Mandrillus leucophaeus | reverse complement strand
AGACCAGCCTGACCAACACGGAGAAACCCTGTCTCTACTAAAAATAGAAAATTAGCTGGGCGTGGTGGCACATTCCAGTAATCCCAGCTACACAGAAGGCTGAGGCAGGAGAATCGCTTGAACCTGGTAGGCGGAGGTTGCAGTGAGCCAGTATTGCACCATTGGACTCCAGCCTGGGCAACAAGAATGAAACTCCGTCTCAAAAAAACAAAGAAAAAAAAAATTCAATGGCAACGGGTGTGCAAAAGGCCTAGAAATGAAAAAGACTAATATCCAGGTAAACTTTCCCTTCCTCCTCTTTCTCTTCCTTACTCTGTCTTTTTTTTGAAGAAAACAGAAGGCCAGGCACGGTGGCTCACGCATGTAATCCCAGCATCTTGGGAGGCCGAGACGGGCAGATCACCTGAGGTCAGGAGTTCGAGACCAGCCTGGCCAACATGGTGAAACCCCATCTCTACGAAAAATACAAAACAATTAGCTGGGCAGGGGTGGTGCATGCCTGTAATCCCAGCTTCTTGGGAGGCTGAGGCAGGAGAGTCATTTCAACTCGGGAGGCAGAGGTTTCACTGAGTCGAGATCATGCCACTGCACTCCAGCCTGGGTGAGAAGAGGGAAACTCTGTCTCAAAAAAAAAAAAAAAAAAAAGAAAAGAAAACAGAAGCCACACGTTTGTATGTTAAGTCAAAGGAGCCAATGGAAAAGGAGAACCTGAAAATGCTTGAGGGAAAAACTGAGTGACAAAGAATAGGCATGACAGTGTTCCATGACACTTGGCAGTTACACAAACACAAGTGTGTTCTTAAAGCAAGAGCTTCCATGAACTTTGTACTGTGCTAAGAGTTTCTTTTTTGTTTTTCTTGAGACAGGGTCTCCCTCTGTATGACTCCAGTCATACAGGCTGGAGTGCAGTGGCACAATCACGGCTCTGCAGCCTTGACCACTTAGGCTCAAGCGATCCCTCTGCCTCAGCCTCCCGAGTAGCTGGGACTACAGGCGCCTGCCACCACGCCCCACTAGTTATTT
>NW_012108038.1:0-1378 GCF_000951045.1 Mandrillus leucophaeus | reverse complement strand
ACTTCAGCTGCTTACTGCCACTTCCTCCTGGGTAAAGAAGCATTGCTGGGCTGGGCATGGTGGCTCACCCCTATAATCTCAACACTTTGGGAGGCCAAGGTGAGTGGAGCACCTTAGGTTAGGAGTTCAAGACCAGCCTGGCCAACATGGTGAAATCCGTCTCTAACAAAATACAAAAATTAGCTGGGCGTGATGGCAGGTGCCTGCAATCCCAGCTACTGGGGAGGCTGAGACGGGAGAATTGCTTGAACCCAGGAGACAGTGGTTGCAGTGAGCCGAGATCGTGTCACTCCACTCCAGCCTGGGCAGCTGAGTGAGACTCCATCTCAGAAAACAACAATAACAACAAAAAAAAAACACTAACTAAATACTGAAGTGGGTGATTTTGACTCTCAGTCTGAGTTGAATGGATGTAATATGGCCTCTTTATATTTTGCTACTTCTAGTACTTGAAATTTTAGAACAAGAGCCTTTCTCTCTAGATCGTCGATTACTGATTCATAATTCAGCTTGATATTTATAATAAAAATGGTTTAAAAGGATGCCTATATCTTTAGTTGTTATTCAAATATTATTAGAGAATTTCTGCCCTCTTTTTCTTTTCTTTTTTTTTTTTCCTGCTTTTTAATGATTTCACTTACAAGCATCACCTCCAAAGACTTTTTTTTTTTTGAGACGGAGTCTTGCTCTGTCGCCCAAGCTGGAGTGCAGTGGCGCGGTCTCGGCTGACTGCAGTCTCCGCCTCCCAGGTTCAAGCAATTCTCCTACCTCAGCCTCCCAAGTAGCTGGGATTACAGGTGCCTGCCACCATGCCTGGCTGATTTTTTGTATTTTAGTAGAGACAGGGTTTCACCGTGTTGGCCAGGATGGTCTTAATTGCCTGACCTCGTGATCCACCTTCCTTAGCCTCCAAAGGTGCTGCGATTACATGCCTGAGCCACCTCACCTGGCCGCTGCTTTTTTTTAATTAACACTAATAAGCAGCTCCAGTTAAGACAGAGGCAGAAATAAGTACCTGATTCATAAGCACAGCTTGTCTTTATCTCTCTTTATACCTCCCTTCCCACATTTGTATCTTATCATTAGAAATTTGATCGACATTGTTAACTGTTAACCTCTGATAGAGCAAAGTTGAGGCCTAATTACAACATAAGTCTGAAGAATGCTAATTGTTTTCCATGACCATAAACACCCAGTATCTCATGTGAGTTTATGTATCAGGTACCAGGAATCAGCTGGCACCATGTCAAAAAACATTGTGTTGGAGCCAGTGTTTCTCCTTTGTGTTGTTCTTAATGATGGACTGTTTCAGATGTATCAAAAAAAAAAAAAAAAAAAAAAAAAAAAAATATATATATATACACACACACACACACAC
>NW_012108037.1:0-1197 GCF_000951045.1 Mandrillus leucophaeus | reverse complement strand
TGGGCTGGGCAAGGTAGCTCACACTTGTAATCCCAGCACTTTGGGAGACTGAGGCAGGCAGATTGCTTGAGCTCAGGAGTTCGAGACCAGCCTGAGAAACTTGGAAAAACCCTATCTCTACAAAAAATACAAAAATAAGCCAGGCATGGTGGTGTGCACCTGTGGTCCCAGCTACTCGGAGGCTGAGAATTTAGACATGAGTGAGTAGGTTGAGCATCTTTTGTTTTTGTTGGACATACAAAATCTTCTCCTGTGGTTGCCTATTCTTATCCTTTGGCCAGTTTTCTATTGGGTTACTTGTCTTTTTTGCATAGATTTGTAAATTTTTTTTTTTTTCTGAGACAGACACTTGCTCTGTCATCCAGGCTGAGTGCAGTGGTGCCATCTCGGCTCACTGCAACCTTCGCCTCCCAGGTTCAAGCGATTCTCCTGCCTCAGCTTCCCGAGTAGCTGGGACTACAGGCGCATGCCATCTGTCTGGCTGATTTTGATATTTTTAGTAGAGATGGGGTTTCACCATCTTGGCAAGACTGGTCTTGAACTCCTGACCGCATGATATACCCGCCTCGGCCTCCTGAAGTGCTGGGATTACAGGCATGAGGCACCGTGCCTGGTCTGTAAACTTTCTTTATGTATTCTGATCACTAACCCTTTCATGGTTATGGAAATTACAATGATCTTATCCCAATCTGTGACTTTCACATATTATAATGTCATATGAAATCTTTAATATTACTTTAGCCAAAAGAGTCTTTGAACAGCTCGTGTTTTTTGGGTCTTGTTCAACAATGTCTCATATATTTTATTCTGAAATGTCTTTAGTTTTGCAATTCACACTTGAGTCTACGAGTCACGTTATTTGTTTTCTACATTGGGTTTGCAAGTGCATTTTCATTAGTATATTATCACAGGCTCCTGAAAAGAAGTTAAAAAAATTCTGTTAGATTTTATAAAACACAACTGAGCTAGGGTTAGTGTTAGGGTTTAGTTTTCTCTATCATAATATGTCACTCTGTGGATGTGTTAGGTTTTTTGTTTTTGAGACGGAGTCTCGCCCCCAGGCTGGAGTGCAGTGGCGCGATCTCGGCTCACTGCAAGCTCTGTCTCCAGGGTTCAGGCCATTCTCCTGCCTCAGCCTCCCGAGTAGTTGGGACTACAGGCGCCCGCCACCAGGCCCGGCTAATTTTTTTTTTTTTT
>NW_012108036.1:0-1227 GCF_000951045.1 Mandrillus leucophaeus | reverse complement strand
AGGCAATATCCTCTTAAAACATTGCTTATTCCCATCAGTCTTAGTACTCTATCACTCCTTGCATGGCTCTTTAAATTCTATACATAATTCTATGAAAACGCTTGTAATAACTAATCAAAATGAGCTGCTTACACATTTTCTCCTCTTACAGATGATTGTAAAGGCTTTCAAAACAGAAGCATATCAGGATCCCCAGCCATGTGTGTTTCCAGGCACAGAAGAAGCGTTCAATAAATGATTTTGAATGGATGAATTCAGCTAACACAGTCTCTATAGCCAGTTGTCTAAGTCATTGTCTAAAGCATATGGTAAAATTTCTTATTTCAAAAACATAACAATAACATGAAGGCTTTTCAGAAAGAATAAAACACTTGAAGGAGGTAACTAATCTATCGAACTTTTTTTTAAAAATATTTTATTCTTTGCTCATACTTTGTCTCTGGTTTCTCAACACTTAAAATGCCAGAGTTAGCTAGCTACATAATTCTTGCAAAATCCATTCCCTTTAACGTGAACTCTTTACCAACAAACAAAGGAAGGTCTAAACACTTATTGATCATTTCCACCTAGTCAGTAATCAGTTCTAATGGGGAGACAAAGACAGTGGTGCAATAATTTTCACTTCTTAAATGGACCCAAATTCATTGAACATCTTAAAGAAAAAATTATCATCATTTGTTTAAATTTTGTTTGTTTGAGACAGTGGCATGGTTTGGCTGCATCCCCACTGAAATCTCAACCTGAATTGTATCTCCCAGAATTCCCACTTGTTGTGGGAGGAACCTAGAGTGAGGTAATTGAATCATGGGGGCCAGTCTTCCTAGTGCTAGGCTCATTATAGTGAATAACTCTCATGAGATCTGATGGATGTATCAGCGGCGTCCATTTTTCCTTCTTCCTCATTTTTCTCTTGCAACCACCATGTAAGAAGTGCCTTTAGGCCGGGCGCGGTGGCTCAAGCCTGTAATCCCAGCACTTTGGGAGGCCGAGACAGGTGGATCACGAGGTCAGGAGATCCAGATCATTCTGGCTAACACGGTGAAACCCTGTCTCTACTAAAAATACAAAAAACTAGCCGGGCGATGTGGCGGACGCCTGTAGTCCCAGCTACTCGGGAGGCTGAGGCAGGAGAATGACGTGAATCCGGGAGGCGGAGCTTGCAGTGAGCTGAGATCCGGCCACTGCACTCCAGCCTGGGCCACAGAGCGAGACTCCGTCTCAAAAAAA
>NW_012108035.1:0-1590 GCF_000951045.1 Mandrillus leucophaeus | reverse complement strand
CCAACATGGTGAAACCCCATCTCTACTAAAGATACAAAAAGTTAGCCAGGCGTGGTGGCGCATGCCTGTAATCCCAGCTACTCAGGAGGCTGAGGCAGGACAATAGTTTGAACCTGGGAGGCAGAGGTTGCAGTGAGCCAATATTGCACCGTTGCACTCCAGCCTGGGTGACAGGGCGAGACTCCATCTCAAAAAACAAAACACAAAAAACAAACAAACAAAAAAAGGACAGTCTATCAATCAGCAGTGAGAAAATATCACACAGCCTAGCATACATACAACTGGAGTCCCAGATAGAGATACGAGGAGGAGGAAATAGAAGTAATGGTCCAGAAAATTTTCAAATTTGATGAAAAATATAAACTCATAGGTCCAACAAGTTCAATGAACCCTCAGCAAATGATACATGATGAAAAACACACAAAAGCACATAATAATGAAATTGCTAAAAACCAATGAACAAATCCTTTTTTTTTTTTTTTTTTTTTTTTTTTTTTGAGATGGAGTCTCTCTGTCGCCCAGGCTGGAGTGCAGTGGTGCGATCTCAGCTCACTGAAACCTCCACCTCCCAGGTTCAAAAGATTGTTCTGCCTCAGCCTCCCAAGTAGCTGGGATTACAGGTGCATGCCACCATCCTAGCTAACTTCTGTAGTTTTAGTAGCGACGGGATTTCACCATGTTGGCCAGGCTGGTCTCAAACTGCCAGTCTCAAGGGATCCACCCTTGTGCTAGGGTTGGATCCACCAAAGTGCTAGGGTTACAGGCATGAGCCACTGCACCTGGCCAAAAACAATGAACAAACCTTTAAAGCAGGAAGAGGAAAAATAAAATGACATACAGAAGAAAAATATAGGACAGCTCAAAACTCATTAGAAATAATTTAAGGGCAGGCACAGTGGTTCATGCCTATAATCCCAGCACTCTGGGAGGCTGAGGCGGACAGATTGCTTGAGTTCAGGAGTTTGAGACTAGCCTGAGCAACATGGCAAAACCCCATCTCTACAAAAAATTAAAAATTAGCCAAGCATGGTGGCTCATGCCTGTAGTCCCCGCTCTTTGGGAAGCTGAGGTAGGAGGATCACCTGAACATGGGGAGGTCAAGGCTGCAGTGAGCTGCACTCCAGCCTGGGTGACAGGTGAGACTGTATCTCAAAACGAAAAAGAAAAAAAGAAGAAGAAGAAGAAAGAAAAGAAACAATTTAAGCCGAGTAATAGTGGGGTGACAAAGTACTAAAAGAAAAAAGTCTGTCAACCAATAATTCTATACCTGGCAGAAATATCTCTCAAAAATGAAGGAAAAATTAAAAAAAAATTCTGACATGTGAAAGATCAGATAAGTTATCCCCTGTAAAGTGACTGTACTGGAAATGTTCAAGTAATCTTTCAGGGAGAAGGAAAAAGTTACTAGAAGGAAATCTGAGTGTACATAAACAGATAAATAACATCGTATGTGGTAAATAGGATGATAAATGTAAAAGATTGTTCTAATTTTTTTCCCTTTAAGAGATAATTTAGCCGGGCGCAGTGGCTCAAGCCTGTAATCCCAGCACTTTGGGAGGCCGAGACGGGTGGATCACGAGGTCAGGAGAT
>NW_012108034.1:0-1237 GCF_000951045.1 Mandrillus leucophaeus | reverse complement strand
AAAAAAAAAAAAAAAAAATCTTCATCACCCATGATGATGTTCATCATCATAGGTAAATGGCATTTCCTTCCCAACCACTACGGTCCCATGCTCAGACCTGCTTCAAAACTCTGCACTACAGGTGACTCAAGACCAGAGATGATGTCCAGGTTGGGTCACCCCTATTCTGTTCTGCTGTGGACTTTGACAACATCTTCTCTCATCCGCTATCACAGTTTCCTAACTGGTCTTCCTGCTCCTGGTTTTGGCCCATTTCACATAAAAGCCAAATGATCTTTCTAAAACCACAAATCCAATCCCCCTACTCAAAACTCTAATGGCTGGCCACTGTTGTCAGAATATACAGAAACCCCCTGACCCCACATACGTGATACAAGGGTAACAACCCAAATAAACCCGGACTGTTTTGCATCCAGTCTACCTCTGGTATCTTTTTGTGTGTGTGTGTGTGTTTTGAGGCTGACTCTCACTCTGTCACCCAGGCTGGAGTGCAGTTGTGCCATCTTGGCTCACTGCAATCTGCACCTCCCACGTTCAAGCGATTCTCATGCTTCAGCCTCCTGAGTAGGTTGGATTACAGGCGCCCACCATAAAGCCCAGCTATTTTTTAAAATTTTAGTAGAGATGGGGTTTCATCATGTTGGCCAGGCTGGTCTCCAAATCCTGACCTCAAGTGATCCACCCGCCTCGGCCTCCCAAAGTGCTGAGTCAAGAAACCACAAAGAAAGTGGTCTTGTCTAGATCTCTTCAAGCACTCCAGAAGTGAAAGGGAGATGATGCTCAGGTGGAGACCAAAGTCTTGTGCAGCTCAGACAGGCCTCCTTATGGGTGTGTATGTACATAAAGAAAATGTAAGGCCGGGCGTGTTGGCTCACGCCTGTAATCCCAGCACTTTGGGAGGCTGAGGTGGGCAGATCACCTAGATCAGGAGTTTGAGACTAGTCTGGCCAATATGGTGAAACCTTGTCTCTACTAAAAATACAAAAATTAGCCAGGCATGGTGGCGGGCACTTATAATCTCAGCTACTGGGTGACCTTGGCTTGGCAGGAGAACTGCTTGAACCTGGGAGATGGAGGCTGCAGTGAGTCGAGCTCGTGTCACTGCACTCCAGCCTGGGTGACAGAGCGAGACTTGTCTCAGGAAAAAAAAAAAAAAAAAATCTTCATCACCCATGATGATGTTCATCATCATAGGTAAATGGCATTTCCTTCCCAACCACTACGGTCCCATGCTCAG
>NW_012108033.1:0-1163 GCF_000951045.1 Mandrillus leucophaeus | reverse complement strand
TTGAGAAGGAGTCTCCCTCTGTCACCCAGGCTGGAGTGCAGTGGTGCCATCCCGGCTCACTGCAACCTCCACCTTCTGGGTTCAAGTGATTCTCCTGCCTCAGCCTCCCAAGTAGCTGGGACTAAAGGCACCCGCCACCACACCCAGCTAATTTTTGTATTTTTAGTAGAGATGGGGTTTCACCATGTTGACCAGGCTGGTCTTGAACTCCTGACCTTGTGATCCGCCTGCCTCAGCCTCCTAAAGTATTGGGATTACAGGCATGAGCCATCGCGCCCAGCCTTTTAAAATTTTTATTTATTATTTTATTTAGAGACCGAGTTTTGCTCTTGTTGCCAGGCTGGAGTGCAGTGGCGTGATCTCGGCTCACTGCAACCTCCACATCCCTGGTTCAAGTGAGTCTCATACCTCAGCCTCCTGAGTAGCAGGGATTACAGGCGTCTGCCACCACGCTTGGCTAATTTTTTTTTTTTTGGATTTTTAGTAGAGATGGGGTTTGGTCATGCTAGCCAGGCTGGTCTCGAACACCTGACCTCAGGTGATCCGCCTGCCTCTGCCTCCCAAAGTGCTGGGATTACAGACGTGAGCCACCACACCTGGCCGTTTTTTATTTTTTGAGACTGAGTTTCGCTCTTGTTGCCCAGGCTGGAGTGCAGTGGCGTGATCTCGGCTCACTGCAACCTCCACCTCCTGGGTTCAAGCAATGCTCCTGCCTCAGCCTCCCAAGTAGCTGGGATTACAGGAACCCGCCACCACACCCAGATAATTTTGTATTTTTAGTAGAGACAGGGTTTCTCCATGTTGGTCAGGCTGGTCTCAAACTCCCGACCTCAGGTGATCCGCCCACCTCAGCCTCCCAAAATGCTGGGATTACAGGCGTGAGCCACTGTGCCGGACTGATTTTTATTTTTATTTATTTATTTTTGAGGTGATGTCTCGCTCTGTCACCCAGTCTGGAGTGCAGTGGCACGATTTCAACTCACTGCAACCTTTGCCTCCCAGTTCAACCGATTCTCCTACCTCAGCCTCCCAAGGAGCTGGGATTACAGGTGCCTGCCACCACGCCCAGCTAATTTTTGTATTTTGAGTAGAGATGAGGTCTCACCATGTTGACCAGGCTGGTCTTGAACTGCTGACCTCAGGTGATCCACCCTCCTTGGCCT
>NW_012108032.1:0-1507 GCF_000951045.1 Mandrillus leucophaeus | reverse complement strand
GCAGTGAGCCAAGATCGTGCCACTGCACTCCAGGCTGGGTGACAGAGCTAGACCCCGTCTCAAAAAACAGAATATGGAAAATAAAGGGAAACATAAAGCCTATAATGGCAATAAGTATACTTTGAGGTGAATAGAAAATATGGCTAATTCAGGCCATAGGACATACTGGATTTGAATATAGACAGCCTCAAACTACAGTCTTATCAGAATCTGCATTTACATGTTCAGTTTTGCATGCCTTGAAGACAGGAATTTTAGATACTTAGTATTTCAGGAGGGAAGTTTTATGTCACCATCTTCCTAGTACGGACTGTCCTCTTTTTAAACTCCCTGCTTTCCAGTGAAACTGCAACATTCTGACGTTATATATGATTTTTAGTCTTTGATATTTCTCTAAGAACACCTAATCATTTATAAGAGTCTTCATTTTAATATGCAGACATTCTAGAATTTGACTTGGGCTAAGAAGTTATACCCTCATTTTCAGAAAATTAATTCCTTAATTCCTTTATTTCTTTTTTTATTTTTTAATTTTTTTAAATTTTTGAGACAGAGTCTTGCTGTGTTGCCCAGGCTGGAATGCAGTGGCACAATCTAGGCTCACTGCAAGCTCTGCCCCCCGGGTTCACACCATTCTCCTGCCTCAGCCTCCCGAGTAGCTGGGATTACAGGCGCCTGCCACCACACCCGGCTAATTTTTTGTATTTTTAGTAGAGACGGAGTTTCACCGTGTTAGCCAGGATGGTCTCGATCTCCTGACCTCATGATCCACCCACCTCAGCCTCCCAAAGTGCTGAGATTACAGGCGTGAGCCACTGCGCTCGGCTCCTTTATTTCTTAAGCATACATTATTATCTAAAACTTGATGAATTTTTCACTCTTCACCTTTAGGTCCTCTGATTTCCCAGTAATTGTGATTTTTTTCAAAGGTGCACATCTGTCTCTGTCCCCTAGGTGTTTAGAATCTTTTAGCCCTGACTTTCTGGTGATGTTATCACCTGGGGATGATTTGTGTTGTCACTCCTCTCCCTGAACAAGAGATTATACCAATGTGTTAATCAAACAGAGAAACTTTAGTATGCCTTATATGTTCTGTGACCAAAGGTGTTAAGACCTTTCAACTCCAGAAACCGCTGCTTCACCTAATTTAAGTGTTCTGAGGCTTACTGTTTATATTCTTATACATTTCTCATATCCAGATATGACAGCTAAGAATTTTGTAGTCATGCCAGATCCTGAGTATGGAAGCTGACAAAGAAACGTTTTTAGGGCACCTAAGCAGTTCTGGAGAAGCTCCAGAAGACCTGATCTTTAAGAATTTCTAGCTCCTGGGACCCAGCACTAGAAGATCTGATCAAAGAGTTTAGCAAAGTATTAGCCTCTTGAAACTTAAATTCAAATCATAAAACTTCTAAGGGAAAATTATACCAGCTCAGTTGTCACTGGCTCTACATAAAGAAAGCCACTGATAGTTATCTGAGATTTTATGTAAATATATATAAAATAT
>NW_012108031.1:1242256-1296557 GCF_000951045.1 Mandrillus leucophaeus | reverse complement strand
GAGAGTTCCAGGTTCGAACCTGTAATAAAGATCCTTGCTGCTTAGCTTTGACTCTGGACTCTGGTGGTCTTCTTCGGGGAATAAACGGTCTGGGCATAACAGTTATAGAGATGCAAGAATATTCTAATACATCAATAGTCATAGTTTCTTATTTACTTTTTATTACTGAACAACTGTGTCCAGTGAGCATAGTTATAGTGAGCACTTATATTTGTTCTTTGATATAACTTTCACAATAGCCCACATTAAAAGACTGAAGCCCAGCCAGTCATAGCGGCTCACACCTGTAATCCCAACACTTTGGGAGGCCAAGGCAAGCAGATCACCTGAGGTAAGGAGTTTGAGACCAGCCTGGTCAATATGACGAAATCCCGTCTCTACTAAAAATACAAAAATTAGCAGGGCATGGTGGTGTGCGCCAGTAATCCCAGCTACTTGGGAGGCTGAGGCAGGATAATCATTTGAACCCCGGTAGTGGAGGTTGCAGTGAGCCAAGATGGCACCACTGCTCTCCAGCCTGGGCAACAAGAGTGAAACTCAGTCTCAAAAAAAAAAAAAAAAAGAAAGAAAGACTGAAGCCCTCAGAACCTAAGAAGTTGGCCAGCATGAGGCAGTGAATAAGTGATATACCAATGGTGGAACTCTGATTTCTTTGAATCCAGGGCCTGGGCTCCTGACTCCTAAGCTATAAAACTGTTTATTTAATAATGCTTCTGGTAAAGAACTCATTGGCACCTCTAAAATGTTGGAAGCTCACTGGAAAAGAAGATGTAGGCTCTATGCCTCCGTCGTTCATCTGTTTTTAAAATGAGAACCTAAAATTCCTTAGGACACTGCAATATTTTGAAGGTGTTTTGCCAATGTAGGTGTTTACCATCAACTTTGCCCTGTTCTATAGCCAAGGAAGCATCCTTGTCCCCAATATGTATGTAGCCACTAACCCCCACTGGGAGAGCAGGAACGTGTAAGGAAAGCATGCCTAAGTGGGTCATTTCCACCAGTCTCAGAAAGGATCTGGAGTCACAGAAATAAACTGAGTCAATATTCCTTTGGAAACAATATGTCAGACAATTTATCTGAAAGTTGGAAATAAAGCCAGAAAAAATGGTGCATGGCACATACTTTCAGAATCTTGTGGAGCCAATCAGCACCCAAGAATTGTCTAGGGGAAGGCACTGTTTACTGCCGATCAAAGGTCCTAAACTAGTCTAGGACCCTTTCCCTAACTTGTAGATTTCTGTTCAACGGAACAGATAACCCCAAAGATTTACAGCCAGCTGTACATTAAACAGTTTTACAGCTAACTCAGCCATCTGATCCTAATATGTTTTTATTAAATTGCTCATAAGTGCCCTAGCTCCTTAAATGTTCTTTGAACCAATATTAACATCTAACTGGCTCCTTCATTAATTAGTGAGTTAAATCAGTGATACATGTTCATTATATTTTTGCTTAGGAATCATGAGTTTACCTCTTTGAAAATTATACTTTAAAAATATGTTAAAGACTTTACACTCACATTAAGAGATTCACCTGATATAACACAAGACCTCAAGCAATCTTTTAAAAATCCACCCGTTATTTAAATTTCTCTTGTGAAAAAAAAAAAAAACTGTCTTTTTTTAATGTGTGAAACTGAAAGATGCTTGACTGGTCTTAGACGTATTCTAAAAGGTACAGTTATGATTGATCTAAGATAATTCGATACTAGGAAATTACACTGGGAGCATTTCTCAGGCTGATGGAAACTACATGTGGGCTGCATACAGCTAAATAAAAATAAGACTTCACAGTTGTTCATATCACACTCTGTTGTATTAAAGGTAAACTCACAGGCTGACATGAAATATTTTGAACTAAATTTAGCAACAACAGCCTTTGAAAAATAGTGTTACCTTCAGTAATAACTCCAGAGTCTAGACATATAACTGCTACCAAAATTCTTATCCTCTAGAGAATGTTTTCCCAGGATGATTTCACAAGTTCTCCTCTGATTATATGAGTATTCAGTAATTGCCAGCTAGCCATCTTTTCTATCAAAGCTGAGACTCATCCGGACTAACCTGTAAGAAGAGGAAAAGCCAAAGTCTACTGAAACAAGGGCATTTGGATTCAGGTCACTCAAGATGCAAATAATGTCACATTTCTCAATAGTAAATGTGCACATACGACTACATAATTGACTCTGTGTGTGTGTGTGTCTGTGTGTGTGTATGTGTATCAGCTTTCAGTTTAACACATTAAAAAAAGAAATAGTTTTTTTCACAAGGGAAATTTAAATAACAGTTGGATTTTTTAAAAGATTACCTGAGGTTTTGTGTTTTATCAGATGAATCTCTTCATGTGAATATAAAGTTTTTAACATATTTTACAGTATAATTTTCAAAGTGGTAAAATCATGATTTCCAGGCAAATATAACAGCCAATTTTCAGGTCTTCCTCCATATGCCTTATACCATGCTACAACCCAGAGTTTTACGGGCCCTGGGTCACAAAGAATGGCCTGTTCCTCAGCCTGTGTGCTCAGCATTGACCTGCTTCTGGCCCAAACCAAGTCCATTTAGGTATAGGTAGTTCTTCCAACAATTCTGCTGCCTCTGGGCCAAGTTTGACCTCGGAGACCTTTGCCTCCACTCTAAAGGCCACAGCTCTCCGTGGGCTCGCCATGCAAGCACTATTTCTCCCCACCTCAGAAGCACTAACTGCCCAACCCCTCCCCATTCCAGCCAGGGAAGTACTCAAAATGCTCCTGGATAGATGTGTCTTCCTTCAATCCTGGAAGCACTAAGCCTCCAATCCCCTCCCACTCCACCAAATCCATCTTTATCTTCTAAGCTGACTAAAAGCCTTCAAAAACAGATTCATGCTTAGACTGCCTTGCCTACTTCAGGGCCAGAGCTTTCTACTTTCACCCTAAAATGCACAGATTTTAAACTGCAATTGAGAGGAAGGGTGGGACAGAAATGAGGAACTCAGAGTGCAAGGAGAGACTAGCCTAGCCAGGGATGGGGAAGTGGGCCAAGGGTAACACATAAGAAAGAGGCTGGTTGATCTTTCATTGTTCTATAGTGCGAGCCAACTCTCAAGAAAATAAGTTGTTTCCCAACAGATTTTTTTAAAATCCAGGCTCCTCCAAATAATAGCCATATGACCCCAGGCAAGCAATTTAATCTGTTTCCTCATCTAAAAATGGGGTTAATTATGGTACCTATGTTATATGGTTGGTTAATAATTAAATGAGTTAATAAGTGAAACATGATTAGAACATTTCCTGGAACATAATTATGCCATAAATCCTAGGTATTAGTGTTATTATTATTATTATTGTGCCACAATAAATTCTCAACAAATTGCATCATTATACTCAATGTATCCCATTAGAATGGAATCACAAGGGTTACTGAAGCTGAGACACATTGAGACAAAGTCTCTAATCCTTGGGAAGAACTGCAAATATCCTGCCAGGAAAAGTCTATATCATGGTATTGTGTCTGAAAATGAATGTTGTCTCAGAGTCTCATTCAGAAGGGTAGCTACAGCTGGGGACTCACTCACTCAATAATGTGAGGAGCACACAGGTCTGGAAATTCTCTTATCATGCTGTTCTTCTCTCTGAGCCCAGAACATGTCACATGCCTAAGCAGGAAGCTTGTCTCCTTCTAGGAAATTCTCAACACAAACTTGGTTTATACTGTGCATACATGGGAAGCATTTAAGCCCTACTGGGTACCATAGGAATATGAGTGATTCAAATGGATTATGTACAGGGTGATGAAGGTAGAAATTTCCTATGAATCCAAAACATTCATATTTATGCATCCAAATCAAACTGGTTGCCTGTATTATTATTCATTCACAGCTATTTATTGATGGCAGGCACCCTGCTAGTGCTTATGATACAGTGCTGAAAAAGACACAGTCCCTTTCCTCACAGAGCTTTAGTCTAACAGGGCACACTGAACAAATGCTGGATGCTATGGGGGCACATATGTGACTTCAGCTGGTGACTTAAAAAGGACTCCCCAGAGAAAGTGAATTCTAAGACTAGAAATAAAAGGCATTTTATGATGGGTAGACGGAACCATTCAAAAGCACTTGGCTGAAAAACAACATGAGAACTCAGGGACCTGAAAACTCTAATACAGCTGGAACACAGAAAGCAAGGGAGTAAGTAACAAGAAAGGCCAGAGACACGGGCAGGGAACCAAGTTTGCAGGACCTATAGACCATGATAAGGAGTTTGGATCTTACCCTGACGAAATGAGATATGATCATGTTTTCATTTTAAACTGACTATTCTGGCCACAGTGAGGACAACTGATTTTAGAGTGGCAAAACTGGATACAGGGAATTCAACAGAAAGCTATTGCAGAAGCAGATGACCAATAACGTTGACTTAAATTAGAATGGTGACAGTGAGAAAGGAAAGTAGATGTGGATTCCAGGGCTATTTAAGAGGTGGTGATAATGATCGGTCATGGAAATTAAGGAAGAAGGATAAGCAAAGACCACTCCTAGGTTCCTGGCATGAATTGCTGAGTGGGTGGTGCAAATCATTTACTGTTAGAAAGAACGTTGGAGGAGAAGCAATCTGGAGCTGATGATCACAAGCTCATTTGGGGAATAGGAACTTTGAATTGAGCATAATACATCAAAGTGGAAATCTCAGTTAGGCAAATTGATGGTCAGAAGAAAAAAAAAAAAAGCCCTGGACAAAAAATATTTGAAAGTTGTCTATATAAAAATAGCTACTGGGCCCGGCATGGTGGCTCACGCCTGTAATCCTAGCACTTTGGGAGGCCAAGGTGGGTGGATTGCCTGAGCTCAGGAGTTGGTGACCAGCCTAGGCAACATGGTGAAACCCCATCTCTACTATAATACGAAAGAAATTAGCGGGCACGTAGGCAGGCGCCTGTAGTCCCAGCTACTCGGGAGGCTGAGGCAGGAGAATTGCTTGAACCCGGGAGGCAGAGCTTTCTGTAAGCCGAGATGGCACCACTGCACTACAGCCTGGGTGACAGAGCGAGACTCACCTCGATGGAAAAAAAATAAAAATTAAAAATAAAATTAAAAATTAAAAAATTAAAAAATTTTAAAAATCCATTGAAAACAGAAACTGGTGGCATCCACTGGGAATAAAAATACAGAGTAAGAGAAGTGGGGCAAGACAGAACCTTGAATGAATAGACAGAAAGGATCAAGAAAAGAAAACTGAGGAGCTGACTACTTAACAAAATCAGAGAAGCCAGGGGGTCAGGAGCAGAGCCGCCTGCAGTTCTCACGAGGCCAGTCTATGTTACTGAACCAGAAACCAAAAAGAATCTTCCTCAGGAAGATCCTAGAATTTGTAGGCAGAAGTAATAGATGACTCCATAAAACCTAGGGAGTAAAAGAGATATATAATTTTAAAAACAAAGTCCTATGTGAAGATTGTGTTTATTCTGTATCTAAATAAAGCCTGAAAATTCAACATTAAACAGCCAATCATTACCCAGATTGAATTCTATGCAGATGTAGTTTGGCCTTACAGACAAAAACTGAAGAGCTAGAACTTTTGAGAGTGGGTTTTAAATCAAACCTCCCAGGTGATGGATGAGTGTATGGCATTGATTTGGTGGTGGTTTCATGGATGTATACTTTTACCCAAACACAGAAAGTTTAAAAGAGCATACTTCCTGATAGACATTGTGTCTCATCTTTGTATTTGCCGCATCTTACACTGAGCCTGCCCGTCACATAGCAGGGATCGAACAGTTACTCTTGTGTTTCAGTATCAAACTGTGTATGTGGAAGGTTCCACACTCCTCTCTGCAACAGTATTACTATGGTGGTGAAGTGAGGTTGTGTGGGTAAGACTCATAAAGAAGTACAGAACAAATAAATAAACAAACAAATAAATAAAACCTCTGATTTGCAAAGACACTTACCTCTCTGTGCTTTGGTATTTGGACCTCCACAAATTGTTACGGACATTTAAACCAAATATTTTCTTCCTAAGATTCATTTTTGTGAGGTTTTTGTTTGCTTATTGGTATAACATTACATCTCTAAACATTTAATGCATTAGAAATTGGTCAGAAGTTCATGCGAACTACTTGCTTTATCTGTTAAGCAGGACGTTACTCCCAGATGAAATACAAATTCTAAAGTTAACTCATTAGTTATTAAAAGAAAAAAATCACCAAAATTGTTCTTCTATCAAAATGAATAAGCTACTTTTCTTAATATTTGAATTATAAAACAGCCTCCTATTTTTTCCATTCTTAAGTCATTAGTTTTGTTGGCATTTCACATTACATCATCCCACTCAATGCACTCTTCTTGGATTTCTTTTCATTGTATCATGCCAAAAGAACTAAAAATTAGAAAACAGGAAGCTTCTTATTTCATTTTTGAAGTCATTTGATATTAAGATCAAATAAAATTTCATGTAGTGGCTAAAGCCAGACTCTTCCAAACGCTCTGTCATCCACTCTCTTCCAGATGCTTATAATGCATACATCTAAGTCATACAAAAAGTTGTAACATTTTGAAAAACATACTCTATACAATATGAGGTGTCTAATTAAACAACTATAAAGAATCTAAAATTACTAAAAGCAGATGCCAGTCAAAATCTACAACTATGTTCCCCATTTTCTCATGATCCTCATGATCCGCAATTATTTAACAATGCACTATTGAAATACTAAAATTTTTAACTGCGAATATGACTTTTAGAAAGTTTATGCACTCAACTCTTAAGAAGGAGAGCTAAGGTATCTTAATGGCTTCAGTTTCTTTGCAGTTATATAGAGACCAAATGATATCTTCTTCCAAAAAGAATGAGAAGTTGATAGCTACTGATGGAAGAGGAGACTCAAGAAGAAAGTTGGAAGTGGAAGACACTAATTAAAAGAGGATTCAGTTTCACTTGCACTTAGATGTAGAAAGCCACAAAATAATGTGGCTTTCCCATAAACAGGAACAAAGCTGGACAATCAATAAAATCATCCATTTGCCTTGAGCTCATCAGCGATCTAAGGTAGCAAGACAAACAAGTGCACTAAATTTCAGATGACAGGCCACTCTGAGGAGAGATAAGGTGAATGAATGGCCTTACCATTGACAAGGCACAGCATGAAAATGCAAACACCTTATGGGAGGGTAAGAAGAAAACACCAAATTTTAAGAAATCCTTAAAGATCACAGATGGGTGAGAACAATGGTTTAGATTCCTGGTTCCTCTCAACACTAGAAAGTCAGCACTGCCTCACACGCTCTTTCTACCCCACTCTCAGTAGTCCACAGACACACAAAGCCCCATCTGCTTGCATTTCTTGAAGAGAGACCGTGCTTGAAATGGGAATCAAGGGCTTTGGGTCCCTGGGTGAGGGACAATAAGTCCTCTTGCCTCCAGAGCTCAGGCAAGAATTCCTTGCCTCTGGTCATAGATAGAATCCAATATCACTGGGAAGGTGTGGCGAACCCTTCCTTCCTCCCTTATTCCCAGTCAAAGATAAACTCTGAAGAGATTTCTCAGAAACCTCTGTATTTCCACTATAAACCTTACACAGAGTAACAAGTGTTAGCAACCTACCACTGGGGGTGGTGGGGGAGAAACAGGGCAATTCACATGTCCCTGATCTCCAGTAAAGGTACAATGCTGCTGAGGGAAGAGTAGAACAATAGCTAGCTAACACTAGGGAAGAGACAGGAAATCCCCTAGGGTCCAGCCTTCTGTACTGACAGAAAACAGAGGTTAGCTACCACTGGAGGAGGATGATGAAACTCTCTCCTGCCCCAAGTGCTTCATAGATAATAAGTAGGGTTTGGCTGCCACATGGGCAAAGGAATGTTGAAAAAAACGACTTCTGAGGCCCAGGTACCCAGAACCTAACCAAGTGAGGCTGGACCAAGACAACTAAGAGTCCGCAACCACTCCCACCTTTAGTCTTCCACCAAATAACCAACAATAGCAGTATAGAGCATAAGAAAGATAAGAGCATAGAGAGACCCTTTAGTCGTTCGAGAAGGCAGGGCTACTTAAAGCTGAGAAAACATGGAGAAAAATCCTCTAGCACCCTAGGATTCACAATCAGTACATTGTGGCAGTAGTCTACCATTGGAGGGGTTTTGATATGGTTTGGCCGTGTCTCCACCCAAATCTCATCTTGAATTGCAGTTCCCATAATTCCCACATGTTATGGGAGTGACCCAGTGGGACATAATTGAGTCATGGGGGCAGTTCCCGCCATACTGTTCTCATGATAGTGAATAAGTCTCCCAAGATCTGATGGTTTTATAAGGGGAAACCTCTTACACTTGGTTCTCTTTCTCTCTTGTCTGCTGCCATGTAAGGTACCTTTCACTTTCTGCCATGATTGTGAGGCCTCCTCAGCCACGTGGAACTGTGAGTCCATTAAACCTCTTTTTCTTTATAAATTACCCAGTCTCAGGTATGCCTTATCAGCAGCATGAAAATGGACTAATACAGATTTGAAGACTGTTATATATTAATGGTAGTTAAAGCAACAAGACCAAAAATCAGCTTAAACAAAAACCAGATTGGCTCAATGCCTCCACACTAAAAACCTAAGTAGAAGACCTAACTTATCCATTATAGTTGGGGATTTCAGTAGTCCTCTAAAAGTGAGTATAAATCTTAGTGATTTCTGGGTGTAAATCTTACTGGTCTCAGGCTTTACTGTTTTATACAAAATGTGCAGAAAATCAATAAAAATTATTAGACATACAACAACAAGAATGTATATTCTACTGATGTTGGGTGGAGTATTCTATATGTGTCAGATAGGTCAAGTTGTTTGACAGTGGTTTTCATGTCTTCTAAATTCTTACTGATATTCTGTCTAGTAGTTCTATTAATTACTTTTAGAGGACTACTGAAATCTCCAACTATAATTGCTGAATCATCAATTACTTCTTTCAGTTCTCTTATTGCTTCATGTATTTTGATACTATGTTGTTAGATGTATAATCACTTATAAATTTGTATCTTCCTGATGTTTTGACCCTTTACTATGAGAAAATATTTCTCATTGTCTCTAGTAATATTGTTTGTCATAAAGTCTATTTTGTCTGAAATCAGTATAGTCACTGCTGCTCTCTTATGGCTACTGTTTGTATGGTACATCTTTTTCCATCCCTTTACTTTCAACCAGTTTTGTGTCTTTGAAAACACATGGTTATTTCTTATAGACAGCACATTTTTGGATCCTGCTTTTTTATCCAGTCTGCCAATCTCTGCTTTTTCATGTAATTATTGATATAGTTGGGAGTTGTCTACCATTTTTCTATTTGTTTTTTATATATCTCATGTCCTATTTGCTTATCTGTTCCTTTTTACTGCCTTACTTTGTGTAAAATATTTATTTTCTAGTGTATCATTTTGATTCTGCTATTGCTTTTTAAGCTTTTTTTAGTTGTTTTTTAGTTGTTTATCTAGAATTACTATGCTTTTTTTTTTTTTTTTTTTTTTTTTGAGATGGAGTCTCACTGTGTCACCCAGGCTGGAGTGCAGTGGCACAATATTGGCTCACTGCAACCTCCACCTCTTGGGTTCAAGTGATTCTCCTGCCTCAGCCTCCCGAGTAGCTGGGACTACAGGCATGTCCACCATGTCCAGCTAATTTTTTGTTTTTTTAGTAGAGACAGGGTTTCACCATGTTAGCCAGGATGGTCTCAATCTCCTGACCTTGTGATCTGCCCACCTCGGCCTCCCAAAGTGCTGGGATTACAGGCATGAGCCACTGCGCCCGGCTCTACTATGCATTATTAACTCATCATAATCTACTACAAGTTAACACTGACTTAATCTTTATTAAATACAGCAAATTTGATTCACTATAGCTTCATTTCCTCCTCCATCCTTATACTGTTATCATCATATATACTACACGTGGAATCAACCAAGATGCCCATCAACAGCAGACTAGACAAAGAAATGTGGTATACACATACCATGAAATACTATGCAACCATAAAAAGGATGAAATCATGTACTTTGCAGCAATGTAGATGCACCTGAAGGCCATTATCCTAAATGAACTCATGCAGGAACAGAAATTCAAATAGTGCATGTTCTCTCTTAAAAGTGGGAGCTAAATATTGAATACACATGGACACAAAGATAACAATAGACAGTGGTGACTTCTTGAGGTGAGGAGGGTAAAGCAGGGGTGGGTTGGAGGTTTATCTATGGGGTGTTAGACGCATTACCTTGGTGACAGGATCATTTGTACACCAGGCCTCAGCAACATGCAATTTATCTATGTAACAACCATGCACATGTACCTCTGGAACATAAAATTAGGAAAAAAAAAAAAAAGATATGCCTTCTCTGTGGTATGCAGCCACTGATGTCTCTGGACATGTTTTTTAATCTTAATTTTCATTTTTTACCCTGGCTTCTTAGTAGTTTCACCTGTGTCAATGATTTGAATAGAGCTTGGACTCAAACATCTTAAGTCTATAAAGCTTTCCACCCTCTCTGCTGATCGTGTGTGTATGGCCTGGGAATGTACTCACATTTGCAATCGGTTAAGTATCCCTTGGGATATACTTTTTCTCCCAGCTCTCTCAGGTCTCCCCATGCATCTGTGTAGTTTTCTATTCAACCAGGGATGTTTGGAGAGCTGATCTCATTTCCAGGATCTTTCCATTAAGTTTCTGGCTTTTCTAATACTACTCACCCTAGAAAGAACTGCAATCTCAAGTTTGCAAAGCAAATGATTTTTTCTGTTCCCAACCAGTTTCATCAGTTTTAGCTGGCAAACCCACATGTTTTTACCCCCACCTCCCACCTCAAATTAAGTCTGTCCTCTATGACAGCCCCTTGTCTTTACTGATCCAGCTGTTGGGGTGAGGTGGACAGAGGTTTACCTAGTTTGGTAAAAAATAATAACAATTAAGGATTCCCAGTTAAATTTGAAATCCAGATAAGCAATGAGTAATTTTTAAATATAAATATGTACCATTTTTTATACATACTTATACCAAAAAAATTTACCATTTATCTAAATTTTTTTTTTTTTTTTTTTTTTTTTTTTTTTTAAACAGATTTTCACTCTGTCGCCCAGGCTGGAGTGCAGTGGACGGATCTCAGCTCACTGCAAGCTCCACCTCCCGGGTTCACGCCATTCTCCTGCCTCAGCCTCCCAAGTAGCTGGGACTACAGGCGCCCGCCACCATGCCCGGCTAGTTTTTTGTATTTTTTTAGTAGAGACAGGGTTTCACTGTGTTAGCCAGGATGGTCTCGATCTCCTGACCTCGTGATCTGCCTGTCTCGGCCTCCCAAAGTGCTGGGATTACAGGCTTCAGCCACCGCGCCCGGCCCATTTATCTAAAATTTAAGTTTAACTGGGCATCTGGTATTTTACCTAGCAACCCTAGGGGAATGGGATGAGCCACAGGCCATATAAGCATGACGTTCTTAGCTGAAATACTTTCATTTTCCAGAATAAACTCTTCTAAATTTGTTGTCTACCTTTGGTCAATTTCCAGTGCCGTTAAGCGTTTGGTTTTGACAATGTCACCCAGTTTAGTATTTGCTTTGCAAAGAGAAATCATGATCATCTTCATACTGCTATAACTAGAAACTGACCTTCCTTAATTAATAAATATACATATTTTTAGAAAAATTTAGTCTCAGATGTGCTAAGAAAATGAAGGGGAAAATGCCAGTTCTGTTTATGACCAAACCTAAGTTTAATGATAGCATTTTCAGTTCACTGAAAATGATCCACAGAGAAAGCTCCAGAAAGAAGCTGGCCCCTTTCCCATGATTCTTCTCTTAGGGTGGGCTGTCCACATGCGCAGTGCCCTCCTTACCCTTGGGAGGTGAGCACACGCAGTGTGTTTAGAAAGTTGTACACATGCCCATATAGGGTTTTTTTTCCTTTTTCCAGTGGTGTGCCCTTGGAAGGTTATACTCTGCCATTTTGTCTCTTAATGTGCATGCCCAGAAAGTTGCTTCTCCCTGGCACCTGCATTCAATTAATACTTCAGGGCAACAGGTGTGGACCATCAGGAAATGACCTCTCCTTGGCACCAGCTGCCAATTTATCACTTTTAGAAAGGCAATGTGATAATCACCAAACCATCATCCAACATTCCTAGTGGGCGAGGGAAAGCCCTCCCCTGCCCCTGCCCGCTCATGCCTGTCTAAGTACCTGTAACTAAGAACCTAAAAAAGGTAAGAAATTATATTTTATCCTCTATACATGACAGTAACATAACAGCTATTAGCACTGACAGAGCACTTTGTATAATCCAGCTATTGTCATGTTTCAATCTTTGCTATGCCATTGGGCTGCCATATATTTCCATGGAACTGGCCTTGTAATGGCCTACCACAGAGAAGGGAAGATTTGAGGTCAAATCAGACTTCAACACTTATCACTTGTGCAGCTTGAGTTTCCTTGGTCATAAAAGAAAAGGCAAAGCATAATGAAGGCCTTGGAAGCTTTGGAAGAAGTTTTTTTTAAATAAGCAGTTTCATTCCTTAAGCATTTCCCCCACTGTGATATGATGAAATATATATTTGACCTTCTTCCCCATTTCCTGGCAAAGTTCTCCTAAAACCCTTGGAATCTCCAGAGTGATATGAGTGTCTTTTGTATGCTAATGAGATGACTGGTGACTAGCGGCTCCTAGACAGCTTCTAGATGGGGGAATGGTTATCATAAAGAACAAGGCATGATTAAAGAGTTAGGACTTTAAGCTTCACCCCCTAACCTCTGGAGAGAGGACAGTCTAAATGTTGAGTTGATGACCAATGGCCAATGATGTACTCAATCATGCCTATGTAATGAAGACTCCATGAACACCCAAAAGGACTGAGTTCTGGGAGGTTTCAAGGAATATGCAGAGGTTCCTAAAGGGTGACACGCCCAGAGAAGGCATGGAAGCTCTGCACCCTTATCACATGCCTTGCATCTCTTCCGTCTGGCTGTTCATCTGTATCCTCTGTAATATCCTTCATAATAAATGAGTAAACATAAATGAAGTGCTTCCCTTAGTTCTATGAGCCATTCTAGCAAATTAATTGAACCCTAGGAAGAGGTTATGGGAACCCCAAATTATAGCCAATTGGCCAGAAGTTCTGCAGGCCCAGACTTAAAACTGGCATCTGAAGTAGAGGACAATCTTGTGGGACCGAGTCCTCAACTTGTTTGACCTTCCAGTTGATAGTATCACAATTAAACTGAATTAGACACTCACCTCGTGTCCGCTGGAGAATCTGCTGAGAACTGATTGCCTCCTTGGTGTATAGGAAAAACACCACACACATTTGGTCACAGAGGTGTTCCTGTTTTAAAAGTATAGTAGAAAAAACTGAGTTTACTTTTTTTCTGTAACTTCAGACCCACTTTACCTCTAACTACCTCCAATTATTTCTCCCTATATGACTCAGAGTACATGCAAATTCAGGAAACAGAACACCACTAAGATACTCCATGAGAATATCAACCCCAAGACACATAACTATCAGATTCTCCAAGGTCAAAATGAAGGAAAAAATGCTAAGGGCAGTCAAAGGCCAGGTCACCTACAAAGGGAAGCCCATCAGACTAACAGCAGACCTCTCAGCAGAAACTCTACAAGCCAGAAAAGACTGGGGGCCAATAGTCAGCATTCTTAAAGAAAAGAATTTTCAACCCAGAATTTCATATGCAGCCCAACTAAGCTTCATAAGCAAAGGAGAAATAAAATCCTTTCCAGATAAGTAAATGCTGTGAGGAATTTTGTTAACACCATGCCTGCTTTGCAAAAGATCCTGAAAGAAGAACTAAATATGGAAAGGAAAAACTGATACCAGCCACTGCAATAATACACCAAAACATAAAGACCAATGACACTATGAAGAAACTGCATCAACAAATGTGGAAAATAACCAGATACCATTCATGATGACAGGAACCAAATTCACGCATAACAATACTAACCTTAACTGTAAATGGACTAAATGCCTCGATTAAAAGACACAGACTGGCAAATCGGATAGAGTCAAGACCCACTGGTGTGCTGTATTCAGGAGACCCATCTCACGGGCAAAGACACACATAGGCTCAAAAAAAAAGGAGGTGGGGGGGATGGAGGAAAATTTACCAAGCAAATGGAAAGCAAAATAAAGCAGGGGTTGCAATCCTAGTCTCTGGCAAAACAAGACTTTAAACTAACAAAGATAAAAAATGACAAAGACAGGCATTACATAAGGGTAAAGGGAACAATTCAACAAGAAGAGCTAACTGTTCTAAATATATATGCACCCAATACAGGAGCACTCAGATTCATTAAAAAGTTCTTAGAGACCTACAAAGAGACTTAGACTCCTACACAATAATAGTGGTAGACTTTAACACCCCACTCTCAATATTAGACAGATCAATGAGACAGAAAAATAACAAGGATATTCAGGACTTGAACTCAGCTCTGGATCAAGTGGACCTAATAAACATCCACAAAACTCTTCTCCCCAAATCAACAGAATATACATTCTTCTCAGGGCCACATGGCACTTATTCTAAAATCGACTACATAATTGGAAGTAAAACACTCCTTAGCAAATGCAAAAGAACTCAAATAATAACAAACAGTCTCTCAGACAACAGTGCAAACAAATTAGAACTCAGGATTAAGAAACTCACTCCAAACCACACAATTACATGGAAATTAAATAACCTGCTCCTGAATGACTCATTGGTAAATAATGAAATTAAGGCAAAAATCAAGAAGTTATTTGAAACCAATGAGAACAAACAGAAAACATACCAAATTCTCTGCAATACAGTTAAAGCAGTGTTAAGAGGGAAATTTATAGCACTAAATGCCCACACCAGAAAGCTAGAAAGATCTCAAATTGACACAATAACATCACAATTAAAAAGCTAGAGAGGCAAGAGCAAACTAATCCAAAAGCTAGCAGAAGACAAGAAATAACTAAGATCAGAGCAGAACTGAAGGAGATAGAGGCACAAAAAAACTTCCAAAAAATCAAGGAATCCAGGAACTGGTTTTTGAAAAAATTAACCAAATAGATCTCTAGTTAGACTAACAAAGAAGAAAATAGAAAAGAATCAAATAGACGCAATACAAAATGAAAAAGGGGATATCACCACTGACCCCACAGAAATACAAACTACCATCAGAGAATACTGTGAACACTTCTACGCAAATAAACTAGAAAATCTAGAAGAAATGGATAAATTCCTGGATCCAAACAACCTCCAAAGACTAAACCAGGAAGAAGTCAAATCCTTGAATAGACCAATAACAAGTTCTGAAATTGAGGTAGTAATTAATAGCCTACCAACCAAAAAAAGCCCAGGACCAGATGGATTTAGAGCCAAATTCTACCAGAGGTACAAAGAGGAGCTGGTACCATTCCTTCTGAAACAATTCCAAACAATTGAAAAGGAGGGACTCCTCCCTAACTCATTTTATGAAGCCAGCATCATCCTGATACCAAAATCGGGCAAAGACACAACAAAAAAAGAAAACTTCAGGCCAATATCCCTGATGAACATCAATGTGAAAATCCTCAATAAAATATAGGCAAACCAAATCCAGCAGCACATCAAAAAGCTTATCTACCAAGATCAAGTCAGCTTCATCCCTGGGATGCAAGGCTGGTTCAACATATGCAAATCAATAAATATAATCCATCACATAAACAGAACCAAAGACAAAAAACACATGATTATCTCAATAGATGCAGAAAAGGCCTTTGATGAAATTCAAAATCCCTTCATGTTAAAAACTCTGAATAAACTAGGTGTTGATAGAACATATCTCAAAATAATAAAAGCTATTTATGACAAACCCACAGTCAATATAATATAAAATAGGCAAAGGCTGGAAGCATTCCCTTTGAAAACTGGTACAAGACAAGGATGCCCTCTCTCACCACTCCTATTCAACATAGTATTGGAAGTTCTGGCTAGGGCAATCAGGCAAGAGAAAGAAATAAAGGGTATTCAAATAGGAAGAAAGAGAGTCAAATTGTCTCTATTTGCAGATAACATGATTTTATATTTAGAAAACTCCATCGTCACAGCCCCAAAACTCCTTAAATTGATAACCAACTTCAGCAAAGTCTTAGGATACAAAATCAATGTGCAAAAATCACAGGCATTCCTTTGCACCAACAGTAGACAAGCAGACAGCCAAATCATGAATGAAATGCGATTCACAATTGCTACAAAGAGAATAAAATACCTAGGAATACCAACAAGTGATGTGAAGAATCTCTTCAAATCACTGCTCAAGGAAATAAGAGAGGACACAAACTAATGGAAAAACATCTCATGCTCATGGATAGGAAGAATCCATATTGTGAAAATGGATATTGCCCAAAGTAATTTATAGATTCAATGTTATTCCCATCAAACTACCATTGATATTCTTCACAAAATTAGAAAAAACTACTTTAAATTTCATATGGAATCAGAGAAGACCCGCATATAGCCAAGATAATCCTAAGCAAAAAGAACAAAGCTGCAGGCATCACACTACCTGACTTCAAACTATATTACAAGGCTACAGTAGCCAAAAAAGCATGGTACTGCTACCAAAGCAGACATATAGACCAATGGAACAGAATAGAGACCTCAGAAATAACATGACACATCTGCAACCATCTGATCTTTGACAAACCTGACAAAAACAAGCAATGGGGAAAGGATCTCCCATTCAATAAATGATGCTGGGGAAACTGGCTAGCCATATGTAGAACACTGAAACTTGACCACTTCCTTACACCTTATACAAAATTAACCCAAGATGGATTAAAGACCTAAATGTAAAACCCAAAACCAGAAAAACCCTAGAAGAAAACCTAGACAATACCACTCAGAACATAGCATGGGCAAAGTCTTCACAACGAAAACACCAAAAGCAATTGCAACAAAAGCCAAAATTGACAAATGGATTCCAACTAAAGTAAAGAGCTTCTGCACAGCAAAAGAAACTGTCATCAGAGTGAACACACAACCTACAAAATGGGAGAAAATTTTTGCAAGCTACCCATCTGACAAAGGTCTAATATCCAGAATTTATAACGAACTTAAACAAATTTACAAGAAGAAAACAACCCCATCATAAAGTAGGCAAAGGCAGACACTTATCAAAAGAAGACATTTATGAGGCCAACAAATATATGAAACAAATCTCAACATCACTGATCATTAGAGAAACCCAAATCAAAAACACAGTGAGATACCATCTCACCCAAGTCAGAATGGTGATTATTAAAATGTCAAGAAACAATAGATACTGTCAAGGCTGTGGAGAAATCGGAACGCTTTTACAGTTGGTGGGAATGTAAATTAGTTCAACCACTGTGAAAGACAGTATGTCAATTCCTCAAGGAGCTAGAACCAGAAATACAATTTGACCCATCAGTCCCATTACTGGGCATATACCCAAAGGAATATAAATCATTCTACTATAAAGATACATGCACACATATGTTTACTGCAGCAACATTTACAATGGCAAAGTCATGGAAGCAACCCAAATGCCCATCAATAATAGACTGGATAAAGAAAATGTGGTACATATACACCATGGAATACTAGGCAGCCATAAAAAGGGGCCAGGCGCAGGGGCTCACACCTGTAATCCCAGCACTTTGGAAGGCTGAGGTGGGCAGATCATGAGGTCAGGAGTTCAAGACCATCCTTGCCAACATAGTGAAACCCCATCTCTACTAAAAATACAAAGATTAGCCGGACATGGTGGCGTGTGCCTGTAGTCCCAGTTACTCAGGAGGCTGAGGCAGGAGAATCGCTTAAACCTGGGAGGCGGAGGCTGCAGCAAGCCAAGATCACACTGCTGCATGCCAGTCCGGGCAACAGTGCGAGACTCCATCTCAAAAAATGAAAAAAAAAAAAAGGAATGAGATCATGTCCTTTGTAGGCACATGAATGAAGCTGGAAGCCATCATCCTCAGCAAACAGGAACAGAAAACCAAACACCACATTTGTTCTCACTCATAAGTGGGAGTTGAACAATGAGAACACATGGACACAGTACAATACACACCAGGGCCTATTGGGGGGTGGGGAGCAAGGGGAGGGAATTAGAGGATAGGTCAGTCGTAGATGCAGCAAACCACTATGGCACACGTATACCTATGTAATAAACCTGCACATTCTGCACATGTATCCCGGAACTTAAAAATTTTTTTTTTTAAATAAATATTTACAATCTATTCTCCCTGAAGTCTGCTACTTGGAGGCTTCGGCTGCATGATAAAACCTAGGTTTCCACAACCCCTTGTAGTAACCCAGACAATCTTTTCTATTGATAATAAATCTTTCAACCAACTGCCAATCAGATAATTTTTAAATCTACCTATGACCTGGAAACCCCTCCCGCCTGCCCCTGACTTTGAGTTATCCTGCCCTTCCAGACTGAACCAATGTAAATCTTACATGTATTTGATTGATGTCTCATGTCTCCTTGAAATGTCTAAAACTAGGCTGTGCCCTGACCACCATGGACACACGTTCTTAGGAGCTCCTGAGGGCTGTGTCACAGGCCATTGGTAACTTATATTTGGCTCAGAACAAATCTTTTCAAATATTTTACAGAATTTGAATCATTTTGTCAACAGCAGTGAGCGCCATAGTTAAGTAACTTAACCTGGACTTTATTTGCCTTTAAGTCACAGAACAAAAAATAGAAGAAACTGAAGGTAACTTCACTGTTTCCAAGGCTCTGGGAGAACTGAGATCTGTTTAGGCGTCTTTTTAACCCTGTAAAAACAGCAAAGTGGAGGAAAGATCACAGATGAGTAAGCAGATGAGGTGATCAACCTAGTTCTTCCATTCACACTAGCTGAGTAGCTTTGGGCAAATATTTCAGCCTCCTCTAGGTGCAGATTCTTCATCTCTTCCATAAAGGGAAAGGGATCTAGGTCAGTTGTCTGCAAATTAGGGCCTTTGGTTCAAATTCTGTCCTGTTCCGTAAATCAGGCCAATCAGAACACTGCCACATCCATTCATCGTTTGCCGTTTTTGCACTACAAAGGCAGAGTTGAGTAGTTGTGACAGAAACCATGTTGCTTGCAAAGCTTAAAGTATTTACTATTTGGCCCTTTACAGAAAATGCTTGGCAATCCCTGGGCTAGATCATGTTCCAGCCTTCTTCCTCTGACTGCAAATCTCTGGTCACGACAGAATATAAAAATATATATAAATTCTGTAACAGCCCTGATAAACAAGAAGGAGTGTTCTTGGGCACTTAAATTTATGAGGAATCCCTGACAGACACAAGGCAAATGGGATTAGAGGAAAATGGAAAAACTATGACGCATAATACACCCAGAAAAAAAGGCAGGCATAAAAGGCAGAAATGACTCCAGGGAACATCTGGCTCAGAAAACCAATTAGAGAGAGTAGAAGGGTCCATCAGCAGCTGGGAGAGTGGTTGGTCAGGACCTTTCAGCAGGAGTAATCAGATAGCCTGCCCCTCCCCAACCTCCCCACGTCCAGCCTCAGCAGCAAAGGCATCTGCCACCAGACTTGTGCAGTGAGGTGGGCCATGTTAGCCAGAGTATTAGGACAGATATGAGCTCCAGGTGACTAGCAATACCCAGGAAAAACAGGGGAGTTACATTCCTGGGAGAAAAGCTACAGGTATATTCCACCCACTGGCATAGACCCCCAGTCCTTAGAGATCAGGTGTCAGAAAGAGATAAAGTATTAACAGGAGTAATTACAACATGAGCTCAATCAAACATTGGTGGACATAGGAGGAATACCAGACCAGGATATTCTGAGTGGCCCCAAGCAAAAACACGACCTAATGGGACACTAAGTAAACAGTGTTACTACAGCAAACAGAACAAGACTTAGAATATAGCATAAAATATATAAAGAATGCTTAGAAATAAATTTAAACGACAATGAATCTCAAAAAAAAAAAAGAGACAGCAGCCAAAGGATATGAACAGGCAAGGCAATTCACAAAAGAGGAAATTCAGATAGCCATAAATATATTAAAATGTTCTAATTCTCACCAGTAATCAGGAAGATTCAAACTCAATAATTACCTACTATCCCTGCTTTCCAAAGATTGACAAAACTTTGAGAGAATGATAACTGTCATTGAATGAGGGGAAATAAGTATACTTACATCCCATTAGTAGAAGTGTAATTTAAATCTGCCATTTAATATTAAATATGCATATTTCTTCAAATCCAGCAATTCTACCTCTTAGTATCTACCTGAAAGAAGTATTTTTTCATATGCAGAAAGACGCACAAACAAGAAAATTCAAGCAACACTGCATAAATAAGGAAAAATTAAAACAGCATAAATTCCTATCAATAATGGATTAATAAACTCTGGTATGTGCTAGCTAGGAACTACTTTGTATTCTATGGCACACCAACTCCAATAAAATATGAACTCCTGAAGGACAATGACTTTTTTGACCTTATTCCCTTGACCGTGGAACAATGTCTGTCATAAAGAAGCACTGAGGATGTGTTGAAAGAATCAACAAATCTATAAGAACATGCCAGTACTGTTCCTTGGAAGATTGACGTATATGGATGGCATCATCATACTCCCTTTCTCTCCAACTTCTGACTCTGTTCAGCCAATTAGAATCTCCCTCCAAGATCAAAGAGGGTGTCTTGGTCTAGTCAAGCTACCATAACAAAATACCACAGACTGGGTAGCTTAAACAACAGGAATTTATTTTCTCATAGTTCTGGAGGCTGGAAAGTGCAAGATCAAGATTTGGTGGGGTTTGGTTTCTGGTAAGGACTCTCTTCCTGGCCTGCAGATGTGCAGATGGCATCTTTTTTGTTGTTGTTTTTGTGGTTTTGTTTTGTTTTTGTTTTGAAACAGGTCTCATTCTGTCACCCAGGCTGGAGTGCAGTAGTGCAGTCATGACTTACTGCAGCCTCGACCTCCCAGCCTCAACCAGTCCTCTCACCTCAGCCTCCTGAGTAGCTGAGACTACTGGTGTGAGCCACCATACCTGGCTGATTCTTTTTCTCTTTTTGGTAAAGATGAGGGTCTCACTATGTTGCCCAAGCTGATCTCAAACTCCTGGGCTCAAGGGATCCTCCCACCTCAGCCTCACAAAGTGCTGGGATTACCAGGAAGAATCATTGCACCTGGCAGCCACCTTCTTGCTGTGTGCTCCATGGTGTTTTTTTCAGTCCATGCAACATGAAGAGAAAGAGTGCGAGTCCTGTCTCTCTTTCTCTTTTCGTATACGGGCACTACTCCCATTATGAGGGTCTGCCCTTATAACTTCATCTAACCCAAATTACCTCCCCGCCAAAACGCCATCTCCAAATACTATCATGTTGGAGGTTAGGGCTTTAATATATGAATTTTGAGGGGGATAGAAATATGTAGTCCACAATAGAAAGGAAGGGATGGAGAGCTTTTTATTTCCTTGGTTCCTTCCCTGTGGAATTGGTTTAGACTGACTGCCTCCCTCCACTGAAGGTCTCAGCCCTGCCAAGCAGCTGATGCCACACAACTCTCTCGTCTCTGTCTCTCTCTGTCTCTCTCTATATATTGCTGTTTCTTTTTCTCTGTCTCTCGCAACCTCTCCCTCTCCCCAAAACCTCCTCCCCACCCTTCCCTGTTCTGGTCTAGAGGTGGTAGGAGTGTCTTTATTATTACTAATCTCAGGGTATTCCCCTATGATTTCCCTGTACATGGCCATAAAATTTAGTTTATGAAGATTCAGTCAAATTATTTAGTTGGAGTTGATCCATTTGCTTTCTATCTGGACCCTGAATTACATGATAGATTGATATGAAAAGATGTCTAAAGCATTTACAAGTGAAGAATGCAAACTTCAGACAAAGGCATAGATGATGACATGATTAACATAATATGTAAAAAACAAAACTAAATATTTTATACGTACATATGTATATGTAAATACAGGGAAATAGATATTAAGGGATGCAGACTAAATTGATTATAGTGATTATGTTTAGAAGAAACAGATTTGGGATATGGGCAAGGAAGAGAGGTTAAGGAAAATTTTCAATGTATATATATTGTTAGCATTTGTAACAATGAGTAAGCATTTCCATATAACATACTCAATTAAAATATCTTAAAAGAAAAAAATGAAGAAAATTAAATGTCCATAAAAATTTTTTCTTTGTTTTTGAGACGCAGTCTCGCTCTGTCACCCAGGCTGGAGTGCAGTGGCATGATCTCGGCTCACTGCAAGCTCTGCCTCCTGGGTTCATACCATTCTCCCGCCTCAGCCCCAATATTTTTTAAATTACAAACATAACACAATATTTTTAAAAGTGTATACATGAAAATATTAGCAGCGGTTACTACCAGACAGTAATACTACATACTGTCTTAGTCTGTTTCGTGCTGCTATAACAGAATACTTGAGACTGGGTAATTTATAAAGAACAGAAATTCATTTTCTCACAATTCTGGAGACTGGGAATCTTAAGATCAGTACATCAGCAGGTTCATTGTGTGGTGAGGGTCTATGACATCCTCACATGGCAGAAGGCAAAAGGGCAAGAGAGCGGACTATTACATAAAACCTCTTTTATGTGGTCCTATTCACAAGGGAGGATCCCTCATGGCCTAATCCCTCTTAAAGGCTCCACTTCTTAATACCATCATATTGGCCATTTAGTTTCAACACCTGAATTTGGAAGGGGATTCATTCAAGCCACATCATTCTGTCCTTGGCCCCCAAAATTCATGTCCTTCTCACACACAAAATACATCTACACATGATCTTTGTTACTTTCTCCTTTCTGTTCTCAAAGTTTTCTGAACTCAAAAACATATGACTTTTGTAATTCAAAAATAATTTACATCATGAATTGGACAAATTAAATAGGGTTGAATTAGATAACCTCTGAAGTTGCTTCCTGTTCTAAACTCTGAACTCTGACATTTCATTTAAAATCAACACAAAATTATCAAAATAGCAGAAAGCTACAAGGAAACTGGAAGTTTGACCAAGTAATAGTGGGCTTGAGGAGGATAAATAACACATAAATATTCACAAGAGGCAAACATATAGAAGAAAGCCATCTACAGATATTCGGAGACACTTAGCTACTTCTGTGAGTGGGGACTGGATAGATGAATACAGCCTTCTCTCTACTGGTAAGGATTCAAATTCTGGGGCCTGGTGTATGTCACAAGGAAACAGCACATGGATCCTCCAGCAGAGTAAGAGGGAATGAAGGATAAGGAGGTGTCCAAAGCCTAAGTTTGGCTGGTATATGGATTAAAGACAAATCAGTCTATCCTCCTAAGCTAAACACAAGTGCCAAAGCAAATGGGTGTTGATAGCAACTGGCAAAAAGGTACTTTCCATTCACTGATGGAGAGCCTGTAGGACTATAATAAAAAAATATTTAATGTTGTAGAAAAAGCAATTGGGAAACCACAGCTGTGTTCTGGTGACAAAGACATAACACAACACACCCCACTAAAAAGAGCCAATGCCGATCCTCCTGTGCAAAAATGGAGTGAGCAGAGGGGGTAGCAGCAGTCCACTAATACCTCACAGCACTTTGGCTATGAGAATGGAAAAACCTGGAAAGGCCAAAGAAATCCTATAGAAATACTATAGAAAATGAGCCAGTAGCAATTAAACCAAGACTGATGTGTTGCATGAAGACAATAAAAGTAATATTATCGTAATATGTAAGAGTGCAGTTTTTCCTAGAACACAAAGGAACTTAATTTCACTCATTTCTGTTCTATTCTGGTTTAAATCCCTGTCTAGATTGTCACTGTCTGTGTGACCTTGGGGCAAATTCCTTCACTTCTCATCCTTCAGATTGCATATACAGTGTGTGCTACATGGTAGATTCTATATTCACATCCTTCCCCCACCTCTCATTTTTTTCCCTTTTCTTCTTATATTTATAGCTTTATGCAGATACCAGATATATTTTTAGTGCTATTTTCAACCCACTAAAATAAATTATGCCATAGGAAGCAACTTGTTTACAAAACAGATTCATGAATCTGAATGCTAAGGAGAAAGGAATTCCCTTCTCAAGTATAAAAATAACTTGAGTTTCTTTTTATTAGCAAATAACCTGCTAATAGGAAAAAATGGAGATTTAGCCAAATATGCTATGAATTTTCAAAAGTGCATGCCTATCTCAAACCCTGTAAAAGGCCATTGAGCAATTTTTGTGGGGAAATAAAAAGAAGCAATACTGTTGTAAGAGAAAAGTCAGAGAATAAAAATGTATTCAGAACTACAGTACAATTCCTATTCCATATGGTAAGTGTCTGAGGTGGGGTCCCAGGGGCAGATCCTAAGATGCAGATTCACATAAAACTGATTTACTGAGAAGTATTTCAGGGAGCAAACAGTAGGGAAGTGGGGAAAGGAAACATGATAGGATAAAAAGTTCTTCAAGGGTGAGATTTCAAGCCAACTCTTTGAGAATGTAGCTTAGCTCAATTCCACAGGGACCTCTTGAGATAGCGTAGGCTGCTGTCCCATCAAGGGCGAGGAAGTTGGAGTGTTTATTACCTTGCACCTGTCAGTCATTGGTTAAGGACTGGCTCTGGGAAGCCAAATACCCAGGCACTCTCTGCTCCCTTTTGCACAAAAACAAAGCCATTTCCAGCAGCCTGAAGACAGCCCTTCCGAGGGAAAGCACTAAGGAGGCAGTACACAAGTAAATGGAATTGACCCTGGGACGTGGGCAGAGCACTGATAGTACATAAGCAAGTATTTGAATATGTGTCAATCTCTACCTTTATACGTGCCCTGAAAGTCCATCCCTAGGACCTTTTCTGCGAATTCGTTTTCAAAGAAATAGAATATAAAATATATATTCTGGCATTTCTCAATAGCATCGATTTAATTTCCATAGACAAACACAAATTAATCAATATATTCCTATAAGCAAATTTAGTGGTAAAATGAAAGCCAGTCTTAACTCTTGGTGTTGGAAGAAATTCTATATGCTCTCTGTTACAGTCACATTTGCAAATCTTTGAAAGAGAGCCTATTCAGGTGTTGTTTTGGAACTGTTCTTACTATATTTAGGAATATCAATCCCTGGAGAAGTAAGATTTATTAAGGTATAACAATGTCAGTCCTCTTATAAATATGTATTGAATACAGAATGCAGCAAAACCTGAAGTAGGAGCTCCACAAAACAATGGTCATTATGGATGTAAACTTGTCCATGTGCATCCTATTCTACTACTTGACTCTTATTTCAACTTGAAAATTGTTATCTACGTTAGGAAAGAAAAGCTCATCGTATTAGGCTCTACTCAAAATCATCTGCTGCAAATTGTAGTGCAGAATCAATAGATTCTTAGGACAACATAGGTCTCAGAAAGTTCAGGCTACTTATCTACATGATTCCTTTTTAATTCTCTAAGGAATTCGCAACTTTGGTGTCTTTCAACTCCGATGTCCTTCGTGGTGGCTATACATTCTATGAACATATATCACTAGCACTTTTGGGAAGATTTCTGTAAACATTTTTCTCAGCTCCCAGGCTACTATCAAAGGTTCAGGCTTCCACTGACACCTTCCAGAACCTCTACTCCTGTACCCACTATCTTATGCACTCAGATACCAAGAAGATCTCCTAGATCTGCAAAGCATAATAGGGCATAAACCAGTCCCAGGACTGATTCCCCTGTCATTAATACAATTCTAGAATAAGTCTGAGATGATCACAAAAACTACACAGTGCCTTCCTTAAATGTTCAGAGAATGGATTAAATAAATTGGTACTTTTATCAAAGTAATACACACAGTTAAAGAAATCAGATATACTAAAAGGCTCATAATGAGAAACAACACTCATTTCTCTCTCTTCTCCCAAATGTCCACTGGAGTTTCCAGGACCAAATACTTTTAACCACTTAAAGTGTTTCTTCTGATATTTGCTGCCATGTTTCTAAATAATAGGTTTATTCTGCTGTTTTCTAATTTTTTTAATAATACCTATTGACTTCAAAATATGGTAAGTGATGAGTTAGCACTCTTAAACTTTTACCTTCTTTTCACAAATCTCCAAATATGTTTATTTCAGAAACTATCCACAACAGCCAAGATATGGAATCAACCTAAGTGTCATCCATCAATGTATGAACAGATAAAGAAAATGTGGTATAGACATACAATGGAATACTATTTAGCCACAAAAAGAAAGAAATCTTGTCATTTGCAACAACATGGATGAACCTAGAGGACATTAAGTGAAATAAGCCTGACACAGAAAAACAAATACTGCATTATCTCATTCATATGTGGAATCTAAAAAAGTTGACCCTGTGGAAATAGAAAGTAGAATGGTGGTTACCGAAGGCTGGGGCAAGCATAAAGGTGGTGTTGGAGAGATATTGGTCAAAAGATAGAGAATTACATTTAGATAGGAGAAATAAGCTCAAGAGATCTACTGTACAGCATAGGGACTATAGTGAATGATGATATATTGTATTCTAGAAAAAAGCTAAAAGAATGAATGTTAAGTATTCTTACTACAAAAATGATAACTGTGAGGCAATGCATATATATGTTAAGTAGTTAGATTTAACCATTCCACAAGGTATATACACTTCAAAATATCATGTTGCGTATAGCAACTACATACAATTTGACCTGCTAATTTCAAAAAAAAATTTAAACAGAATTTTGTAAAAGTATTTTACTAGAGTTAAGTATATTATTAATTAATGTCCTTTGTTATATAAACCTTGTATAATTGTATCATTATATTTTATATATTAAAATGTACAATCTAATATGCAAATTATGATAATAATCATACTAAAACCATATATTATCTAATCAAATTAATAATTTATTATAATTATGATATAAATACTAAAATTATATTATTAATTTTATTTATTATAAAATTTTTATATTTTATATAATTATATATTTATATTCTACTATATGTTGTATTGTTATAATATAAATGTTAAAATCATGATTTATAGTATTATATTCTATGACTATTGAATTTGAGTTTAATGTAGTTTGATTTCATTTATATATAAATTCTCCCAGAGCTAATAATTGCTTGTATTTTTGTTTATGTTTGCTTAAAATGTTCGTCTGTTCAACTGGTATTTCTTTAACTCCCCTATGTACCAGGCTCTATTCTAAGCGCTTAGGATACAATTGTGAGCAAACAAGCAAAGATCACTAGCCCCTTGGCTTTGATATTCCAATAGAAGACAGTAAGCACAATAAATAATTAAATTTACAAGGTGGTAAGTAGCATTAAAAATTCTATTTCCTTCATTTTCTATGTACTATGCTTAATTTTTTTCCTATACTCGCCATCATATCTATCAAATGTCTTCTAGTGTTCTTTTTTAAATGCTCAAACATCAGATAATCTGGTTTTAAAAGAGATCTCTCCATCAGCAGAGAGCTGTATATTCATTGAGATAGTCCCAAATACCAATCTATACATGCGCCTTTTAACAAGAAACTCTTCATCTCCCCTCTGGCTGTAGGTGTCCTGAGAATCAGTCTGTTCTGAAAGGAGAAACTGGAAGCTGTGTTCTCTACACGTAGTTTTTCTTTAAACTTACTGTATTCAACCATGAGCTTCACCCCTGCCCTATGTAAGGGACCCCTTAAGCTGCAGTGCCATCTCAGAGGCAATACTCTGTGAAGGTGGAGTGTCATCCCATAGGATGTAAGATACACACTGAATTAGAGACCTCTATGTCCCAATAAGAATATGTGAATCCAGGAACCAAGGCATAGAAACAGAAATAGCCCCACTTACAGTCCCAGTGTCCCACTGGGCATTTAATGCTTTCTGTTCCCACAACTTTGGGCTCTTTGGGCTCTTTGGGTCCACAATGAGGGCACATTCTTGCCAGGGAACAAAACAAAGGTCTTATTCAACTAAAAGCTATGACTGCAACCTGGGCACTTTGAACTTTTTGTGTCCAGGGAATAATAGACAAGAAAAGTAGTCACTATTGTGGCAGGGTTAATAGACTATCAGGTGGAGGTGAAGGAAAGGAGAAATATGTGTGGAATTCACCTGAATTCACATCTCTTGGTACTCCTTTGCCCTGTTTCAACTGTAAGTAGACAAGGGCAACAGTCCAACATGAGAAAGATAGAATTATCAGGGACTCAGATTCCTCAGGAATGAAGAGTTTGGTCATCCCACCAGGTAAGCCACTGAGGCCAACAGAAATAGTACCTGAAAGCAAGGGAATTTAGAATGGATTTTATAAAAGAAAAACTTGAGTACCACTCACAGCCCCAAGACCAACTGCAGCTATTAGGGCAATAGATCATCCCACTACCTTTCCCTCTCTAAATTCCCCTCATGAAGAGAGGCCACTAGAACTCTGAAAGAGCTGCCCCTTGAACATGTGGATCCACATGGCACAAGGCATAGGCTGTGGCAGCTACAGAAGCGTGCAGCTCAAATCTCCCTCCAAGAAATAACAGGCTCCTCAGCTGCAGGAGGGCATTTAGGTAATAATCTCCAGCTGTTAATGTCTTTAAGCTCTGCCTCAGCTTTTGAGTCAAGGCTACACTTTTCCTTGGCAGCCAGCAGCCAGCAACAAAGCATCTCTGCCCAGTGTGGGATCTAAAGGGCAACCATTTCTCTAGGGCTCTGGTTGATTTTGTAAGGTCTACACTATGGTCTGAGTCTTGCTTTCCTTCCCAATCCTTCTTCCTCCCCTCTTTTCACAGATGTCAGATTGAATCCCAGTCTAAAATCTTTCCCTGTCCAATTTTGTTGAATCTCCCTTTAATCTTTCAAAGGCATTCCCCCATACAATACCATTTTGTACTCCTGCTCCATCTCAGTATTTGTTTCCTGCAGGCCTCAGCTGATGCTTTGAATCCAGTAGCTTCTGTATGATCACCAAACCCCACAGTTGCAAGCTGCCTGTCACACCTTTTTTTCTGTGAAGCATGTCCCTTGATCCTATGTGATGTTATGCAAGATCCCATGTTTGTGAGTCAAACATTTTCTAAGCCCTTAGATAGTGGTTCTGGTTGAGACTCTATGGGTGGAAAGGACAAACCCATAACTAGAATCTGTATCTATTCAAAATGAATTGTTGCCCTTTCCACAGTAGAAGGGAGTTAAGGTAGTCAATTTGTCACCCAGTACGTGGGTGCTTACCTTGAGGATATTGCCATCTCAGGAATTCAGCATAAGACTCTTGTTGATAGGCCAATCATTCAGCCACAGCAGCTACATCAGCCTGAATGTGAGAGACCCCATGCTAATGGGTTCATACAAGTCCCTCGTATTCCCACCTTAGTTACTCCATTCATTAGCTCATTGCAAAAGTGCTGTGGTGGCCAAATTCGGAATAACTTAGCCAATTATTCTGTCCACTTGGTTTGTTAATGACTCTTGCCTAGTAGATGCTTTCTGTTTTATACTAACTAGCCTGTGATACCAAGAAATTCACACTTCATGCCTACTCCCATATGTCCATCCACATGTCGCTACATAAAAACTCCTTGTCTCCTACCTTACAATCTTGCTTATTCCAGGCCCCAACCAATCAGCTAAACCATTTGCCACAGCTCATGAATCCATATATATTCTTACCTTCGGCTGCTTCTCCTTTTACACAATTGATAATCATTTGCACTGCCCACAGCCAGAATTTCTCTTTACCACGGTCTTTTAAAACCACTCTTGAGTGGGGATGAAGTACAACAGCTGTCAGTTTTCACTTGCACCAATATACCAGACTAATCATCCATAAACCAAGCTCAAGTTTTCCCATATTTACCAGCTGACTGTAGGAAACCTTCCACAAGATCATAGGTATAAGCTGAGGGAGAGGCTTCATTGCAACTTCTCCAAAGTCAGCCATAACCATTCTGGCATTCCTAGTCAATTTAATGGGGGTCATCACTTTTTCCAAGTTTCCAAGACCCATCTCAGCAGAACATTAGAATTGGCTTTCCAGGGTCTTTGCCAGAATGTTAAATCCTGTATCAAAAGAGAGTATCCCATTTTTTTAAAATACTCCTTATTTAGCTTTAAATTCCATCTCCCTTAATCCAGCACACTCACATTCACTCCCAGGCATACTCTCCTGGATCTTGACAGGCCCTGTAGCTCCTTTTGCATATAATTCCTCCCCTCTATCAGCAAGCTTAGCTTTTCCCCAGTTGAGTCATGCCGAGATTTGGCCTGAGGTATTGGTCTACTGGCTAGGGAGAGAGATGGGGACAGATGCTGAGAAGGCCATTATTGTCCTGAAAGCACTTCTATCACATGCAACTTCTCCACAGTAGTCAAACAAGCAAAGGACTCTGTATTCCAACAAGAGAGACTATGAGAGTCTCAAGAGTTCAGAGGAATCTGAGATTCCAGTTATTCTCGTACATCTACTCAGTTATCTCCATCCCAAATCTCAGAGTTTCAATTCCTCCCTAATAGGGACCTAACTTTCTCATAGAAGACTTGAAAGGCCAAGAATTCAGCCTTTTTCAAAGATCTGTCACTCATAAAATTGAGTCCTGACACTGGTCTTTAACCCTGTCATTCGTCAAGGAGCAGGACATGAGGATCTCTTTAAATTTTGCTGAGGAGGCCCTATGACTCTCACACTAGAGTCTGAGTTGGCAATTGGTATGATTTGGATCTGTGCCCCCACCAAATATCATGTCAAATTGTAATCTCCAGTGTTAGAGGTAGTGCCTGGTAGGAGGTGATTGCATCGTTGGGGTGGATCCTTCATGAATGGTTTAGCACCCTCCCCTCAATGCTGTTCTCATGATGGTGAGTGAGTTCTCACAAGATATGATTGTTTAAAAGTATGTAGCACCTTCCCCCCACACCCCGTCCTCCTACTTCCACCACATAACTCCCACTTTGTTTTCTGCCATGAGTAAACACACCTGCTCCCACTTTGTTTTCTGCCATGAGTAAAAGCTCCCTGAGGCCTCCCCAGCAGATGCTGCCATGCTTCCTTTACAACCTGCAGAATCATGAGCTCACTAAACTTCTTTTCTTTATAAATTACCCAGTATCGGGTATTTCTTTATAGCAGTGCAATAATGGACTAATACAGAAAATTGGTACTGAGGAGTGGGGCATTGCTATAAAGATACCTGAAAATGTGGAAATGGCTTCAGAACTGGGAAACAGGCAAAGCATGGAGAAGTTTGGAGGGTTCAGAAGAAGACAGGAACAGGAGGGAAAATTGGGAATTTCCAAATTTGTGACAACCAAAATGTCACAACCATTCAACAAGTCATAGTCATAGTCATATAAACAATGAAGTCCAGGCTGAGGAGGTCTCAGATGGAAATGAGGAACTTACTGGGAACTGGAGTAAAGGTCACTTTTGTTATGCTTTAGCAAAGAGTTTGGTTGGATTGTGTCCCTGCCCTAGGAATCTGTGGAACTTTGAACTTGAGAGACATGATTTAGGGAGTCTGGTGGAAGAAATTTCTAAGTAGCAAAGCATTCAACGTGGAGCCTGACTGCTTCTAACAGCCTATGCTGTTAGAAGAATGATGTAAAGCTGAAACTTATAGTTAAAGGGGAAGCATAGCATAAAAGATTAAAAACTTTGCAGCCCAGCCATGTGGTAGAAAAGTCCAGATGTAGGAGAGGAATTCAAAGAGGCTTCAAAAATTTGCATAAGTAAAGACGAGCCAAGTGCTAATATCCAAGACAATGGGGAAAAAGCCTTGAAGGCGTTTCAGAGACCTTCACAGCAGCTCTCCCATCACAGGCCCAGAGGCGTAGGAGGACTGAATGGTTTCATGGACCAGGCCTCGGGCCCCGCTGCCCTGTCCTGTGCAACCGCAGGACACTACTGCCTATGTCCCAGACACCGCAGCCCCAGTCATGGCTCACAGGGGCCCAGGTACATCTTGGGTCGCTGCTTCAGAAAGCGCAAGCCATAAGCCTTGGAAAAGCCTGAGTATCCAAGCAGAAGCCTGCTGCCGGGGTACAGCTTTCGGAAAGAACATCTACTAGGGCAGTCCAGAGGGGAAATATGGGGGTGGAGCCTCCATACAGAGTCCCCACTGGGGCACTGTCTAGTGGAGCTGGGAGAAGAGGGCCACTGTCCTCCAGACCCCAGAATGGTAAATCAACCAACAGCTTGCATCCTGTGTCTGGAAAAAAAGCCTCAGGCACTCAATGCCAGCCCATGACAGCAGCCATGAGGGCTGACCCCTGCAAAGCCACAAGAGCAGAGCTTCCCAAGGCCTTGGCAGCCCACCCCTCACATCAGTGTGGCCTGAATATAAGACATAAAGTCAAATGAGATTATTGTGGAGCTTTAATATTTAATTACTGCTCTGCTGGGTTTTGAACTTGCATGGAGCCTTAGCCCCTTTCTTTTGGCTAATTTCTTCATTTTGCAAAGGGAGTATTTACCCAATGCCTACGCCATAATTAAATCTTGGAAATAACTAACTTGTTGATTTTACAGGTTCATAGGCAGAAAAGACTAGCCTTGTCTCAGATGAGTCTTTGGACTTGGACTTTTGAGTTAATGTTGGAATGAGTTCAGACTTTGTGGAATTGTTGGGAAGGCATGATTGTATTCTGCAATGTGAGAAGGACATGAGAATTGAGAGGGCCCAGGAATGGAATGATATGGTTTGGATCTGTGTTTACACCCAAATCTCATGTTTAATTATAATCCCCAGTGTTAAAGGTGGAGCCTGGTGGGAAGTTATTAGATCATGGGGTGGAGTTCTTGTGAATGGGCTAGTGCCATCCTCTTGGGGCCGTTCTCATGATAGTGAATGAGTGAGTTATGAGATCTGGTTGCTTAAAAGTGTGTAGCACCTCCCTCTTCTCTCTCTTCCCCTTGCCCCAGCTCTGTAAGATGTGTCTCCTTCTACTTCACATCTGCCATAATTGAAAGCTTCCTGAGGCCTCCCCAGAAACCAAGCAGATGCTAGCATCATGCTTCTGTACAGCCTGAGGAACCATGAACCAATTAAATATATTTTCTTGATAAATTACCCAGTCTTGGGTATTTCTTTATAGCAGAGTGAGAACAAACTAATACAATGATTGATTGCCATGAGCATCACACAGCCACAGACACCCAAATAAGTCCTTGTAATGCTATTGCTCCCGCACATCTCAAATGCCAGAGATACTACACGAACCAGTCTCTCTCCCACCTGTATCCACCCCAGTTCACTACAAGTAAAAGGATTAGCAACTTCACTGTTTCTACAAGTCTGGGGCTATCAGTACTTCACCTATCACTGGTGATAGGGACTCGCTGCTAATTACCTGGGAAGCTATTCAACTTCAGAATCCCTTACAGTCTTCTTCCCAGTTTCCCTCATCTGATACCAACTATCACAGGTCAGGCTCTCTAGAAGCAGAATCGGAATCAGAGATTTAAATTCATGGTTAAAATAAATACATAAATTTTAACATAGGTAGGAATTCAAAGTAAATCATGCCTACTATTAACTTTACATAAGGCTAAGCCTAAAATATCTCACAATTAATTATATCAGAAAATTAATGTACTATGTAAATTCTAAGGAGAAAATATGCAAAGAAGTATTTCAAAAACATTTTTAGATCTGGGCAGGGCATCAAAACAGCGTCCACCAAATTCCCTATCCACTAAATGTTTCAAACATGAGCACTGCCTTCCCAGATTGATACTTATTGGGTTTAAAATATCTATTTCAAAATGAAGATATTGAAATGGGAGTTTTTCCCAACCATAAAAAGAAATCTACCATTTTCACACTATGGACTTAGAAGGGGTCCAAATGGTGCTACAAACTCAAAAAAAGTTTAGCTGTCATAGATTTTCAACAAGGGATCAAGTTGAAGAAACTAGGAATTAATAGTCAAGGAGATGTGGGTTCTAGTTATAAGAAGTCTCATTTCAACCAGTCTACCAATTGCATAAAATAAATATTTAAATCTAAAAGTAGTTAAGGATTAAAAATAAAGCATGCCTACTATTAACTTTACATAAGACTAAGCCTATAACATCTCATCATTAATTATATCAGAAAATTAATGTACTCTGTAAATTCTAAAGAGAAAATGTGTAAAGAAGTATTTTAAAGATACTTTAGCTCAAATTTCTCTGTTTGAATTCATAAAGCTCCCTTCTGGTTTCCAATCTGTCATGAGAAGAAGTATCTAATTGACTGTAATTTCAGAATTGGTGGAAAACAGAAACAGTCCAAAGACCAATAATAGAGTTGAAATGCCTTTCTTCTTTACCAAAAAACTAGTTTTGCATCCAAAGATGCAGGCTTTGAGAAATGCATTATTTATTTAGCACTAAGAATAGGGAAGTCAGGCTCTGTTCAGGAGTTTTCTTGCTTTCTGTTATCAGAATGACATTCTGCTTTATAACCACACTTCCTACATAATAGCCTTGCTATTTCCATTTAAAATGTTTAGACCTTTTTCTTAGAGGGCAAAAGGGGAGTCACACAGTAGAGCATTTTGAGCCTTTCGGTATGGAAATTGTCCAAATAGAGTGCAAATTCACAATGCTATTTTTAATGACCTTGAGCAACCATTGGTATTTCTGCATTTCAGTTCCAAAGATCAGAAATTTCCATCATTAATAGGGAGAAAAAGAATCAAGTTTGCACAACTCCAGCATACTCCCAAGGTAATATTATCAACATTTTCTCTGGTCATATATTTAAAAAGAAACATAGCAACTGAAGCAAAAAGGAAACAAAGATGGATGTGAGGAAAACTTTACAACCTCAAAGTGCTAACAACAAACGCTGTCTTTGATGTTGACAAATGTTTTTCAAAAACAAAAACAAAACAAAAACCCTAGAAACAGTTGAATTTCTACACTCTAATTTTTAGACCAAAGAATGTAGTATGGAAACTATAGAATATCTTTGATATCAGTGTACATGAGGAGACTTCATTCAAAAATATAAGGGAGGAAGTTTTAAGAAGCCCAAGTCTACAGTTACAGCATTGATAGCAGCTAAATGCGCTATAAAAGTTACTTTACAAATGAGGAGACTCAAAACTGGGATCAAGGGAATTTCAGTTAACTTCAAACCCCTGGGGTTTTAACTTGAATGTTTCTTCTCTTCTTTTTTTTTTTTTTCTGAGATGGAGTCTCACTGTGTCACCCAGGCTGGGTGCAGTGGCGTGATCTCGGCTCATTGCAACCTCCGCCTCCCAGGTTCAAGTGATTCCCCTGATTCAGCCTCCCAAGTAGCTGGGATTAGAGGTCCCCACCACTGCACCCAGCTAAGTTTTTGTATTTTTAGTAGAGATGGGGTTTTACCAGGTTGGCCAGGCTGGTCTTGAACTCCAGACCTCAGGTGAGCCACCTGCCTCAGCTTCCCAAAGTGCTGGGATTACAGGCATGAGCCACCACACCCAGTCAAATATTTCTTATAAAAGGTAATATTCACAAGATAGTAAAAGTTGTTCATTAATAAATTTCTCTGGATAGTAGATGCCAATGTAAAATAAAAATTTCGTGAAGGCAGAGTAATTTTCAATCAAATGTAAACTTTGACCACAATCCACAGGAATTACTGACTATCCTGTGAAATCCAGACTTAGATTCCTAAGTACATTCACCAATTCTTTCACAAGAAATATTGTACAAGCAGTCTAGGTGTCAGATATTGGCATTTCAATTCAGTGGAGAAAATAGTTGTCTATTAAATAAATGCTATTGTAACAAAAGACTGAATTGGAGAACAAAATTAAGTTAGACTTCTACTTCCTAACAATTATAAAAACAAAATACAGATCAATAAAAGAGCTAGAATTTTACAATTAAAAATTCTAAATATAGGCAATTGTGTTAATACCTATTACTGTATTTCACTGGATACCTGTATGATGGGAAGGAAGCTTCCATGTTAAAATCTGTAGGAAAGAACATTCCTACAGAAGGATAACAGTGCAAAGGCCCTGATACTGGAATGACAGTGGCATGATGAAGGTCAAATAAATCCAGTAAACTTATAGAGAAGAGAGCAAACAAGAAAGCAGAAGATGAGGTCCCAGAACTATGAAAGAACAAGAACATGGGAAGCCTTGTATACTATGTCAAGGAGACTGAATTTTATTCTATGCATAAGAGAAGTTTTAGAGTGTTTTAAGCAAGGGTGACATGATTTGATATGTGTTTTAGAACTATCACTCAGGAAGATTAACAGCAGGAGTACAAAAGTAACATCAGAGACTGTATGCAAAGAGAGATGACTGGGGACATGAATATAAGAGAGCAATCCAGGATGATTCCTCAGCTTGAACCTAGTATGGAGGGCGGTGCCTTTACTTGGAGAGAAGGGCAATTTTGGAGGAAAGGAATTAATAGTTCTATTTGGGGAATGCTACATCCAAGATATGTATTAGATATCCCTGTCATGATGTCCAATAATCGGTTCAATATCTAAGTTGAGGAGCCCAGGGAAGAGGTTTGGGCTGGCAATATAAATCTGAGGATTTACCAGCACATAGATGTTATCTCAAGCTAGGATGAGAACATAGATAAAGAAAAAAACACAACCAGACTGATAGACTTCTACTTTCAGAGGCCTGATCGAGGAAAGGACAGAAACCAGCAGTGAGACTGAGGAGGAGAGGCCCAAAAGGTGGGGGAAAACAGACTTACAGGGTCACTGGAGCCTAAAGAAGAAAGCATTTCATCAACCATGTCAACTGCTGTTGAGAGGTCAACTGGGACAAGGAGAGAGAACCGACAATTGACTCTGACATGATATAAATCATTGGTGACCTTGGTAAGCGTGACAAGAGCTGCTTCAGTAAACAGCTTTGGATAAAAGCCCCATTCCAAATAGTTAGGCAGAGAAAGAAAATAAGAGTGACAGAAGAGTATAGGCAACTCTTTCAAGCAATTTTTGTGTGAAGCAGAGATGAAAATAGGGCAGTGGCCAGAGAGAAACATCAACCCAAAGGATATTTGTCAATGCATGATAATAAGGCATGTTACATGCGATTGCAAATGGTTTTTAATAATCTTCTAATTTACATTTATTCAGCATTACACTGTGCCAACCACTGGCACACATACTTTCTTGTATTGCTCACTTAATTGTCAAAAGTATCACTGACTCAGTGGCAAAGTTACTGAGACAAAGAGAAGTCAATTAATGTGCCTAAAGTCACATTGTTAGTAAGTTATAGAACCATGGTTTGAAAACTGACAATATGAGCTCTTTACCACTGCATAGAAGATGCAAGAAAGAAAGCAAATAATTGTAGAAAAGTAATCCCTGAAAAGGAAAGGGAGAGCAGGCACCAGGGCACAAGCTGAGGGATCAGTCTTAGGTACAAAAGCAGATGGAAAACAGAGTCTATTGATACAGACATAAGTAGTTAAAATTTGTTTTAGGAAAGGCATTTCTCCTCTAATTGCATCTATTACTTGTATAATTAAAAATAAAAAAAATTAAAATATTGTTAAGACTTTCCTGTCCTTAAAGGGCTTGCAGTCCCATAGGGGAGATGGATATGTAGCCAAGCAAGTGGTTTATGTAAAGTGCTTAGAATGGAGTCTGGAACCCAGGGGCTTTCTAAGGTGAGCTTCTGTTAAGCTCGATAATGGTATTACCTAATGCTACTGAGAAGTATGTGAAGTACAGTGGGGACTTAGAGCAGACAATTCTACTGTGGGAGAAGCAGGAGCAGGGAGGTCTCAAAGGCTCCCAGAAGACAATGGAGATCTGTGCAACTTTGAACTTGAGAGAGATGATTTAGAGTATCTGGTGGAAGAAATTTCTAAGTGGCAAAGAGTTCAAGAGGAAGCAGAGCATAAAAGTTTGGAAAATTGCAGCCTGACTATGCGATAAAAAAGAAAACCCCACTTCCTGAGGAGAAATTCAAGCCAGCTGCAGAAATTTGCGTAAGTAATGAGGAGCCAGATGTTAATCACCAAGACAATGGGGAAAATGCCTCCAGGCCATGTCAAAGAGCTTCACAGAGACCGCTCCCATCACAGGCCCTGAGGCATAGGAGGGAAAAAATGGTTTCCTTGGCTGGGTCCAGGCCCCCCTCCCGTGTGCAGCCAGGATTCCAATCCAGTCAACATATATAGCCAGGATTCCAATTCAGTCAACATATATAATATAACATATATAACAAACCATATCCACAATACCATGCTTAATGTACTAGTTGGTTTCCCTGCATGGAAGAAACCAAAGACAGAGAAAGAGAAATGTTCCTGCTCCTGATGCCCTGAGTGAGTTGTCAGAGATTGAAGTAGCCAAAGCAGCCTGGGTCAAAAATAGAACAAGGGATCAACAGGAGCACTGGCAGAATTGAAAAGGAGGAGATAGATTTGAAAGAGTTATGGAGATAGAATCTACAGGATTTGATGACTGAATGGATGTGCAGTATGAGGGAGAGGAAAGAGTCAAAGTTGATGCCTCTATTTCTAGCTTAGAGGACTTGGTGGTCATTTACAGAAATTAGGAACAGATGTGGGCAAGTTGGGGAGGAATATAATAAATTCAATTTGGGTAGAGTCTGAGAGGCTGGTGAGGCAGCAGAAGCTCATGAGAAAGGTGTAGACCAGGAAAGTGCTAAATCATGCAGACAGTACCCAGGTCTAGCAATACAACAGGAGCAGGCAGAAGAAGAGGATCCAGCAATGGGGACCAGAAGAAGACATTCAGTCTCAGAGGGAGAAAGAGTACTGGAGAGGACTAGATTTCGAGGAGATGCATTAACTAATGTCAGGGTCTAAACTGGTTTGTATTAATATTTTAGCTTTTAGTCAATGAACAGAAATTATTTTGATAAATCCATCACTATTCACTTAATAGAGCTGAAACAAAGCAGGCATAATGAAAATTTCCAACAAGAGTATAAGCAAATACTGCTATAATAATAATATGACTTTCAAAGGAGAAAAGCTTTGAGAGGCAATTCTCTCCCCGTACTGTCTCTTCTTTTGTGATTTTTTTCTCCTGAATAATTTTGAATCATTAAGAGATGCAGCTTCTAATTAACCTAATTATACCTCCTAATTACTACATGTACTCAAGTTAAGACTTTGAAATCTCTCTAGATAGCTGTCATGAGACAACAAAACACAATTTTTTGATATAATATAATATTATTTCTATTAAAAATTGATACCTTCCTATTCTAAGCATAAAAACTAACTATAATACAGACCCTCCTCAAATATACTCCTTCATTATCACCTAACTTCATTACTTTTGAGGGAAGTGAAGTGGAGGAAGAAATATTAAGGATCTGTGGGAAACACTGATTAATTAGTTTACAATTGACCAATAACTCTTGCAAAGAAATATTTTGTGTACTGAATCTCTAGAAGGAGATTTGCCACATTCCTTTCTACTTTCAACAATCTGAGAAGTTACACTCAGATGCTGAAAGGCACTAAAGTATGTGCTCTCATTTCCTGTAATTGAACCAGATTTATAAGAAGTGGAAAACATTTTTACCCCAATTGGCATAAGATTTTAATTCCCTCAAGAGTAGAATGAAAGAGCTAGGTTAAATGATTCGAAATGTCCCTTCCACTTTCAGACATGTTATGATTTCATAATTGATGCACATGGCACTTATTGACAGCAATTTCCTTTGAAACTCAGAAGCCATATATGTTGGGTTCCACAGTTTCATGGACCGCTAAACAGGAAAGCCCATAATACTTTCTTTGACACCTCACAGAGGATTTTCAAAGTGGTCTTTTTTTTTTTTTTTTTTTTGAGACAAAGTTTTGTTCTTGTTGCCTAGGCTAAAGAGCAATGGCATGATATCAGCTCACTGCAACCTCCACCTCCCAGGTTCAACCAATTCTCCTGCCTCAGCCTCCCGAGTAGCTGGGATTACAGATGCCTGCCACCATGCCTGGCTAATTTTTGTATGTTTAGTAGAGACGGGATTTCACCATGTTGGCCAGGCTGGTCTTGAACTCCTGACCTCGTGATCTGCCCACCTCGGCCTCCCAAAGCACTGGGATTACAGGCATGAGCCATCATGCCCAGCCGAAAGTGGTCATTTCTGATGCAATAATTTTGTGAGTTTTTTGAAAAATTTTAAACTTCCTAAGATATAGGCTCTCAAACTCTTCTCCAATTCCTTCCTGAATATTCCTGAGGGATATGACCCAATCCTATCTATATAAGAGCACACACAGAACTGATTCTCAAAGTGCACTCTCTGTGAGCATGTGAATAGAGGAGATAAGTGGTAAGTTTCCCCCCATTATTTCCTCCCCATTTGTAGGCACCTGTGGGACATAATTTCTTAGGAAGAACAGATCAATGATTAAAAGCACTCCTAAAAGCTTGATGGTTCAGCCATCTTTTTTCCATTAGGAAAGAACTTGCTGACATCCATCCATCTCATTGGGAAACAAAGACAAATTACATTCTGTTATCACTTTTCTTCAGCTTCCATCCACCACCCCATGCATACTTTGACCAAGAGCCTGCTGAGGAAACCAGATGTGACAGCAAAACAAATCAAAGTACTGTAGATATCTTCACTTCTTCCAGGCCACATGATTGTATTCCTAAACAAAAACCTCACATTACACCAAAATCAGAGATTGCTTTAAAAGGGCAAGATACTGTAAATCACTACATAGTAAATACCATTTTTGCAACTTAGCAGCATAAACAATGTAATACATATAAATAAGACAAAAATATTCTGTGACATAAATCCTGCTACTGGACACAACCTTGAAAGGATCCTTGGGAGTCGTAGTATAACTGGATCTGACAGCCTGCACTCAACATTTACATGCCATGAAATTGGCTTTCTGAAGAATTATGAATAATTCTTCTAATAATTACTCTAAATAAAACCATTTCCCTGCTGATTGGAGCTCAAAAAGGAGGGGAGAGACTTTGAATTGAACTCACCTTGGAATGAAAATTATTCACCTTTTCTGCTCCTAGAGAGGCAAAGGAGTAGCAGGCAGTAAAGAAAAGTGAGGTGTGGCCATCAAGATGACTGCAGGATGTTGGAGAAATGTCATAAGACTAATGCCTGTTCATTTATCAAAAAGTCTTCCCCATGAGGTCTTTACCATCAATATGGGCAGATGCAGTCAGTCTCATTTAAAGTCATGTTTTAGTCTCTGGATCTGCAAATCCTGGTTCCAGCATTTTCACTCCCTGTGGGCCAATATTTTCACTTTTTATCAGAAGAGTAGCTTATGCTCTGGATCTCCTGATTCTCTTCTCCCCACCCCTCCCTTCTCCCTTATAATTCAGAAAAATCACACCTTTATTGAGTATGCGCTACATGCCAAAAAGTACATATCCTACCCTTCCTGACTATTCCACAGACAGACATTCCTGCAGTAGGACCAACTAGGGTGACTAGATTCAGCGGCATCCAAACTATGAAAGAGAATTGGAGGAGAATGTAGTGGTATTCCTTCACGCTAAAAATGCGGTTTGTACATGTGCTTACATATTCATATTTGTGCCTGCAAACAAATATGTATATGTATGCAAATACACATAAACACATAAAAATAACCACAATTATTTTCTTTTCATCTCCTTCTCCTAGAAGACTATGGAATACAGCCAGCCCCTGCCCAAATACCATTTCAGAACTTTTTTGCTTTTTTTGTGGCATCTTTTTCCCTTCAGCGTTACCGTTGATGTTCATCTTGCCCAGATTTCAACTGTATAGAAATGTTAGGGACGAAATAACATTTTGTAACGTAATGTAATTTGAGACCGTGAATATGCACTGTTGGTTTCCCTTGAGTAATTTATAACTAACCCAAACAGCATCTCTAACATTGAAGACTCAAGAACAAAAGGCATTTGAAAACATGCAAACACTAGGGTTACTAGTCTGCTAGCAGGCGTTACTAATTCAACCAAGATTACTTTTATAGATTATTAGCAACTTTAAGAATTCCACTGAACTATTGTTCTCTGCTCATTTTAGTTCAGTCTTGTAAACATCCAAGTTTTTCTGATGGAAAAATCATCTCATTGATCTGTCAGGGGTTAATTATCACAAAGCGCTAATGACAGTTGTCAGCCAGACCAAGGCTCATTTTGCTTTGGCCTTCGTCTGTCAAGAGCTTGGAAAAATGACAGATTTTAAAGACAAAACCTTCCTAGGCCGGCAGTGTGAAAAGACTGCAGATCGAAGATCTGTCTTTCCAGCCCCACTCACACTCCACACCCAGAACTGTGGAAACTTCCCTGTGAATCTTCCTAGACTTGTGTCTGCCTTAGAAGAAAAATACTAGTGTTGTGATAGATAAGCCTTAAACAGCTCAGCCTCAAACTGATTGCCACACTAAAGGGCACATCATTTTGGCAAGCTTCCCATCCAGGGTCCAGATGGATAATTATATGCCATAAACACAACAAAACCCCAACTGTACACACACACTCACACACCTACACACCCAGATATATGTTCCAGAGACATGAACACTATCCAAAGAGCTCATTTGTAACCACATGTTGGGCTGCACGCTTATTTAGCCTTTGTTCCACTGAATTTCAGAAGCTCTTCAATTCCGCTGCTTTTCTATCAAACGGGAAGAAAACGACTTAGCCCCATATTCCTTGACAGGAGTAGGGTGGAGAATGTTCTGTTTGGTTTTATTGCATTGCAAAATTACACATAAAAGGCTTATTTTATTTTATTACAAAAGAGTGGGTTACCAATAAGCTTTTAAAGAAGCAAAAGCAAGCAACTGGGGGGGGGCTCCTCAGTGTGTCTTGAGTGTTTTCTGGAGGCAAGGAAATTCACAGCAAGGAGGCAGAAGAGCTTGAATCGTTGAAGCCGGATTAATGCGCTCAGGCCAACAGAAACTGAGAAACCCCAGCGGGGACGCGCGGGGTTTTTCCACTGGCTGCCTAAATACCAAGCAGGAACACCGCTGCCCTTTACCTTACCACCCTCGGGTTTTCATCCTGATGTTTCCTGTTGATTTTCTAACAGCTTAAATGTTTAAAAACAACTGTGTCGTCTGAAACATTTTAGCTACCAACAGGTGAATGTTAATAGTTAGACCTAAATAAATGGGGGTGGGGAGAGGTGTTCTTTCCTTTCTGTGCATGAAACGAGGCTTTCCTGAATCAGAAATAAAGTAAAAATGGAAATCTGCGGGTACCCTGGTTACCTGGCAACCCAAACCCATGGACTGCGTCTATTGGCATCCTAATGTCCTCCGGCATGAAAGATGCTGTGGGAAGGGATTCCTTTTATGTGGAGCCTCTTTACTCTCATCCATTCATTCATCCCCAATTATTCGGTTTCCAAGTCAGTAACCCAGATTTCTGAGGGTTCTAATGCTTGTCTCTGTAGGGAAGGAGGCTGCCGCTAGGGAATTTACTGTAACACCTTTTAAAATGAATCCGTGTTTTGCAAACCCCCTGGGAACATTTGTGTGAAAAGGAAAAAACAAGAAGGGGGCTCTGGGGGAAGACTGCTTCTGGCTGCCCGGCAGTTCCTTCCCCATTGCTCTAGGGAATGTGCAGGTCTTTCCTATTTCCTCAGGACCTCACTGCCTGAGGCTTCACTCGGAGAACTGCCTGTCACACTGCAGAGTCATCTATAAATAATCAGCCCAAATTGGCAACTGCCTGGAATGACAGTAAGGGAGAAATAATGCATTCCACGCTGGCCCCACCCCCAGCCCAGGCAAACCCCTGATATTTATTGTCAGTTCCATTACTGGGTCTAGAAATAATTCTAGGAGTGTTTTGATATTGTTGTTTTGATTTTGCGATGTTATGAAATAATTTGGAAACTACTGAAGAGCCACGTGCTGAATTCCAAAGCAAACTTCAAAAAATTAACATGTTGCTCTCTCTGAAGAAAAATGCTGTATTAGTTCACTAGATTTTTAGAGTAAATATCAATGATTCTCATAGTGATTCTGTTCATCCCTAACTAATCACAACAAGTTTATATGCTCTGTGTTTTTACAAACTTAGTTCTCTCAAGGCCTTGTCCATTCTACTATTTGTATTTCTATCAGAGGCTTAAATTGTCAATGAAAATCAAATCTCAATGTTTTTCCTATTTGTCAGCATCTTTGTTGAAAAATTTTATTAAGGATAAGAATTTTCACTATAGGTATTACAATATAGAAAGAATAGTTAACTCCCTATAAACCTAATTAATTCAACAACATAGATTGAGAAATTAGCAGATGTAACACCCTGCTAAAATATATGTATGCGTGTGTGTGTGTGTTGAAAAGATGAATACAGTACAGTCTGTTCTTTGAGAACTTACATTCTAAAGAGAAAGATATAATGCGTATACTTTACCAGGAAATAATAATGTATGTGCTCTACAAGGAAAATATACTAAGTACCAAAAAGACATGAGCAATGGGAACTTTCTGAGATATAGTCATTTCCAGTGGAATGGAATGGAATGGAAAAGCCACAAAGGCTTCAGGAAAAAATGGAGAAGAAAATGGCATTTGATCTAGTCCAATGGCTGGGTAGAATTTTGAATCACAGAGATGGAAAGGACATTAGAGATAAAAGAAATGGAGTGACCAAAAGCATGGGGTGGGAAGGTGCTGGAAACGTTCAAGAATCGGTCAATGGTTCAGTTTAGTAAATGCACAGGATGCACTGTCGTCCATTTCAACTGTGGTGTATCAATCAATCTATAATGCTGCCTTCTGTAATTCATTCACTCATTTATTCAACAAATATTTACTGGGTGCAACAAATATTTAAGTCTCTTTTTGGCAGAGACTTAAGAGGATTTAAAAGAACAATAATAAACAAGTGATTCTCAATTTTTCACAAGGCCCTTTGCCAAAGTTGTTGTTCACAAATTGCCACCCTTGCTTTAAGATTATAATAATATCACAGTTGACGTTGCTAAAAAAATTTCCTATGCATGTTTAATGTGACTTATTCAGGAAGAAACTGCATCATTCCAAGGTGGGGCAACACAACAGCTTGTTGGAAGAAACCGGTTCAAAGCACAAAGCATCTGTACATAAAACACTCATACCTATTACAACATCCCAACTACATGCAGTTATACCTCCAAAGTATTACCTGAAAAGTTGAGAGTTCAAAGGGATGAAGCTTAGCCATTTCAATTGGAACTAGCCACCATACCATACCAATTCACTTAAAAGCTGGACATTTCACTTACAGGGAAAAAAAAAAATTAAAGTGTAAGAACATTCTCAAACAGTATTCTTTAATCTTATGAATAAAAAAACAGATAAAAACATTTGCTGTATCTACTTCACTGGGTTAACATAAGGATAAAATGAGATAATATATAAGAAGTAATTTTAACCTGCAAAGCACTAAATAAATATTAATTCATTTTATCACAAAAGTCAGTCTTTGCTGAGTCGGTGCCACTGTAAATCTCTTACTGAAAATGGTCCCAGCATGCACAATAGGACACACATTAACATTACACCAAATTGGGAGGCTATCATGATTTTTTTTTTTTTCTGAGATGGAGTCTTGTTCTGTCACCCAGGCTGGAGTGCAGTGGCACGATCCCGACTCACTGTAACCTCCGCCTCCCAGAGTCAAGTGATTCTCTTGCCTCAGCCTCCTGTGTAGCTGGGATTACAGGTGCCTGCCACCATGCCTGGCTAATTTTTTGTATTTTTAGTAGAGACAGGGTTTCACTATGCTGGCCAGGCTGGTCTCGAACTCCTGACCTCATGATCCACCCACCTGGGCCTCCCAAAGTACTGGGATTACAGGCTTGAGCCACTGCGCCCAGCCAGCTATCATGATTATTTAGTGAAATTCAGAAGAGAGCTGGGGACTGTGTTGGTCACCAGTCAGTCCAGATAAGCAAGTGGCAACCACAGCAGCAGCAAAACTGAGACAATAGCTTGAAGAAGCTGCAAACATTAGCTAGTTGCTAGGGAGCTTCAGCAAGATGGATCCCTGCCACTAAAATTGAGATGAGGTTGTCTATCTTATAAAAATTAATCCAAGTTGGGGCACAGCTGAAAAAGATGCTTCCATCCAAGTGGCTTGACAGCAGAAATCATTTTAGGTATTGTCTTTGGTTTAGAGCCATCTCACACTCCTATTTTGGCTATACTACCTGAACCACCAAATGAAGCAAGGACATCAGGTCGTCATAACTCATTAGATCATAATTGCTGAAAATGAATTACATAATATTTTCTGAACCATCTTTACTGGTCAAAAGGTTATTAAAGACAGACAGATAGAAACCAGCAGTTATTAACTGCTTGCTCTGTGCCAAGCACTCTAATTATTATTTACACATTAATTATCTCATGTCACATCCAAAAGACAGATGTACCCCAAGGGGTATATGACTGAATGTAATGCTTTTGTTTCTTGCAAGTTGTTATAAACATAAAAGTCTGGCTGGAATTAGCCCAACGTCCCTTGACCTCTAGTCCCCTGACATTTTCCAGGACTTTTAGGAGTCATCTGCTGAGAGACTAGTACAGAGTGAGGATGAGGGAGAGTTGCAGAGATTTGGTACTGCTCCTCTGGGGAAGCCAATAAGGAGAGTCAGCAAAAATGACCACTGAGAGCAAACAGAAGGAATTCAGAGCAAACTGATCAACATGACAGTATGACATCTTCCAGGAAGAGGACAGTAAAGGACACAGCATTAAGATTCTCGTGACTTTTTTCCTCTGGGAGAAAAAAAACACAGCTAAAACAATTACAGTGAACATATTGGGTAGCATGCAAATTAAAAGTCCTACTATTCACCGGGGCATATCCTCCAAATCCACATGGATAGACACAAAGGTTAAATTCACTCTAGGAAAGAGCCTCCTTTCTTGAAAAATCGCTGAATGGAATTCCATGGTTTGGCATGTACTAGGTAAGTAGATAGACCTTCTTGTTTGTAAATACTGACAAATAGAAGATCTGAGAATTTTGTTTTTTCATTAACTGCTTCTCCTTTTTATTCTCACCCACAAAAGACTTTCTCTTTTTTTGTGCAAAACAATGCTAAAAGCTCGACTCCATTATAATAACCTTTTCCAAAAGTCATAAAGCCCAAGAAATGTATGATGATATCCCCGAACCATACACCCTTCTCCAAAATCAATATCCTCTTCCCTCACCATTTCAAGCCTGCTTTCGTAAGGAAACTGACGTTAAATCTCCACTGGGTCTGCGGGCTGCGGGTAGTCAGGAAAGACATTTCATCTAAGCACACATTCTAGGACATGTAGAAATCATTAACCAACACCCACAATATGACTAAATGTAATTTATATAATGCTACTATCATGGCAAGGTATTTCTTAATTATTTGGGTGTTTTAAATATTTAGCCTAACTAGAGACTAAATTTGAGGAAATGTCCTGAATATTAGCAAAATGGCTTTTCTAAAACTGAAAATTTCATTAAGAGACTAGATATTTACACATGTGTAGAAAATGTTCATTTTCAATTGTGCCCCTAAAGGAACACAATATTCTTCTGTGAGATGGGTTTTAGGGTGGCATAAAGAGCAAATGAGGCCAGGTGTGGTGGCTCACGCCTATAATCCCAGCACTTTGGGAGGCCAAGGCAGGTGGAACAACTGAGGTCAGGAGTTTTGAGACCAGCCTGGCCCACATGGCAAAACCCCGTTTCTACTAAAAATACAAAAATTTAGCTGGGCATGGTGGCCTGTGCCTGTAATCCCAGCTACTGAGGAGGCTGAGGCAGGAGAATTGCTTGAACCCAGGAGGCGGAGGCTGCAGTGAGCTAAGATTATGCCACTACACTCCAGCCTGGGCAACTTAGCGAGACTCCATCTCAAAAAAAAAAAAAAAAAAAGGCAGGCCGGGCATGGTGGCTCACGCTTGTAATCCCAGCACTTTGGAAGGCCAAAGTGGGAGGATCATGAGGTCAGGAGTTCGAGACCAACCTGGCCAACATGGTGAAACCCTGTCTCTACTAAAAATACAAAAATTAACTGGGTGTTGTGGCATGCACCTGTAGTCCCAGCTACTCGGGAGGCTCAGGCAGGAGAATTGCTCGAACCCAGGAGGAGAAGGTTGCAGTGAGCCAAGACCGCACCATTGCACTCCAGACAGCAACAGAGTGAGACTCTGTCTCAACAAAAAGGCAAATGAAATTATGCATGTGAAGGCATTCTGTAAATGGCAGAACATGATGCAAACTTGAGAGATTAGCTCCCTTTCTTTCCCCCATGTTCTTCAGTTCAGACTGATTCATGGTGAATAGGGAGGAAATCTGAGTCTCTCATAAACATCTTGTCATTTTCAATCACTGATAATGCTTTATGCTAAAGCTTTTTGCTTACATTTAAATTAGGCGTGAAGTCCACTAACATACTTAGATTGAATTACACAAAATTGCCAATATTCAATGATTTTAACCTACAAAAAATGGTCATTTCATGGTTCAATCAAATACAAAACATTAATTTTCCTTTTACGATGCTGTAGAACTACAGACATCATAAAAATAGCTGTGATTATTTGGATAGGATTTGTATTTATAGAAGATGAATAAAAGCTATGCTGCTCTGAAGACTGGGGGGTCCCCCACAAGAACTTGAATGAAGGAGATAGGAATGGGGCAGCTTTTCCGACTGAGGCTGACTGGAACCTACATACCAGGAAGAAACTAGCTACATAAAGAAATCTACAAACATTACAAATCTTACACTGTAATATGGAGACATGTTGCTTTCAGCCTGTAATAGGATGTTGAAGGACTCTTTTTCCCTTGTCTCAGAATTTCAACTAAAACCCAAAGCTGAGGATAATAGGTGCTAAGATCCTTCACATTCTAAAGAGAACTGCCAGACATATCTCTGTGGAACTTACCAGTTACGCAGCTATCACCCACTACTCCCACCAGTCTGCATAAGCATGATTTAGAAGTTACAGAATTCCAGTGTGTTATTGAGTTGTTGGCCTACCAATGGTTCTCAGGCTGAGTGGAGGTTGGAAACGGGGGGAGGCGTTGGGGGTGCAATTGGTATCTAATGGGCGGGATCCAGGGATGTTAAATATCCTGCAATTTAAGGTAGAGCACTGCACAGCAAAACCTGATGTCACTCAAATTTCCATTAGCTCTCCCATTAAGAAACACTGGTAAGGTGAAAGTCTATGGCTTTTCTTCTTCCCTGCAGGGATGGGGCTATTTTCCTATCCCAAAGCCAAGTGTCACATGCTCAAAGAAATTAGCAGTAACTGCAAGACTGACATCCATTCTCCAGGTGGACTCTGTGTGTGGGCGAGTTTGTTAACCTGCTCCTGTGCCCGCTCTGAGCAGAGTAAAAGTGAATTAATTGTGGGGTTGTGGCTGCCTGAAGAAAGGGAAGCAACATAGTAGTCTGCCCTCCCACCCTTAGGTGCATCTCCCTGGGCCAAGTGGACACCATGGAAATTACCCAAGTTTAAGCTGGGTGGCCAGAGGGCTGCCCACCGGACAATGAGAGAACTGTCATTAGATGCCTGCCATACAGATCATGTGGCCAGCCAAGGAAGAAACACAGGACTTTTCTTATGTGGGAGGCATTTGTCCCTTCACCCATTATTCCCCCCATACCCTAGCACACTAGAGGGAAAAAAAGAAGATGCCAAAAAAGAAAAGTAGCAAGACAGGCTTCCACCAATGCAGTTCCCTCACCAATGCAGGTGCTGTGGGTCCTAGGCCAGGCTTGGTGAGAAGAGTTCTTTCTCTATTGGACGTGAGGCTGACCTTTCAAACTTATTACACTGAGTGGGACTGGAATTCCATACCCAAAAATGTCCACAATGCAATGTGATTCATCTAAAATATTGTTGAGATGGGAAATATTTGACAGTACATGGTTGGTGGCATAAAAGAAAAACATTGGAGAAAAGACATACAGCTGTTTCATGTTTGTATGTCATCAAAATCTTAGTTAATAAGGAACATTCTTAGCTGATAATTTACCTACACGAAATTTTAAAAGTAGTTCCTATATGTTAATGGAAACACTTTAACAGTAACTAAAACTACTAAAAACACTTCATAATGATGGGTATCTCCAGGGTCAATAATGACAACCAAAAAATAGATTTTAGTTCTTTTAGGTAAATAGTGAATTTACTAGACTATAACAAGCTCACAGTGTTCATTCATTCAATAAGTTCTGATCTAGTACTATGTTTCAGGTATTGTTCTAGGCATTGGCAAATGACAGTGAAGAAAAGACAAAATTTCTTTCTTCCCGAGGCTCAGCTTCTAATGAGAGAATTACACAAAATCAAATCAGAAAAATACCCAGCATAGTAGATCATGCTAATAGAAAAATTAAAGCAGGGATGGGGAGAGGGAGTTATACATCGAGGGAGGTGGGTATTGCTCTTTAAAATAAGAATAGTCGGGGAAGAGATCCCATAAAGTTCACATGTGGGCAGAGTCCCTGAGGATGTGAAGGCACTGAGCAATTTTGGCAGTAGATACAATGCCACTGCCACTGGCTGCTGCTCCCACTGCAGATGAACACTGATAGGCTATGACCACCACCAAATCCTAACCATCCTCCCATCTTCATCTCCCTCACTGATTCCACCTGCTCACTCCAGGAAGATAATCTATGTGGCCAAGCCAGAGTTATGAGTCCCCCTGCCCTGGCTGCTGGAGGTTGGGCAGAGGGAGAAGGGGTTACAGTTATACTCACTAGGGGCTTCCCTAAATGGAAAAGGGTAATGACACTCATTTTTGAGAACCCACTCTGTGGCATTAGCCCACTAAGAAGCAATTGTGACTTAAGAGGTGAAATGGCTCACTCTGGCTATGCCAGGTAGAGCAGTAACTCAGATTCAAGTCTCAGCTGACTTCAAAGCCTGTGATCCTAGTCATAAAGACTTCCCCTAGAGAGCAATCACTGTACTTGTTTTTGTTTTCTTGCCAGTGTACATGGAGTAGGGAAGAGTGATCATCCCCAAAGTCAGTGTCATCCATAGGCTTCCTTAAAAGCATTTTGCATCAAGACTTGAGGTCTTCACCCTCATGTTAGGTGCTCCCTCCAGCTTTCCTTGCCTCCTGTTCTCTGCAAATAACCAGCTCCTAATCAAGCCAAGTGATGACTGGCCCACTAGGTTAATGTTTTTCAAATGTGGTCTTCGAACAGCTGTATCGGCATCATCTGGGAACTTGTTAGAAATGCAAAATTTCAGACCCACAGCCAGATCTGCTGAATCAGGAACTGGGAATGGGAACAGCAATCTCAAACAAGGTTTCCCAATGATGCTGAAGGAGGCTTAATTTGAGAAACACTGCCCTGGGTCATACAAGTATTCTAGATGGTGTTCCTTCCCAATGTGGTTCCAGACACCTGGAAGAGCCATCTTCCTGCCCCTCAGGGACAGTCTGCTGACCTCCTTTCTGAACCTCCCCTCGCCTGGACACAGGAAATCTCTGTCTCCAAAAACCTTTACCTCTAAAGCCCACATCAAACCTATAGAACCTTAAAAGATTAAAATAAACATTCCTATAAAAGCAACGTGCACATATGTCCAGTTTTGTATTTCAACAACCAAAGATAGGATAGATACCATGATGCCTTGAATTATGAGGCCATGGGGAAAAACCATGCATATTTCTATATGGCACTATTTGGCAGTGCTTAACAAACCTTTGTAAAAGCTTATCTACTTATTAGAATAGTTGAATCCTGAGTATGTTTTTGGGTAACTACCTAATCGTATGCTCTCTGTGGGTACAGAGTTGACCCACAGTACACTGAAACCCATGGAATGGTGAAATAATTAAAAACAGGGCTTTACTGGAATTTTTACAGCTTTTTATAAATGCAAATTCATAACCCTGGTAAAGCTTCACACGGTTCTTCTTTGCCAAAGAAAAATGAGACTCCTCAGTTTCCATGGATTTATGATTCTCACGGGTCTTGAGAAAAACAGTCTAGTATTCTTCCCCAATGAATTTTACTTTATAATATGACCTTTTTTCCGACTTGTTTGCTCTAAATAGCTCCCACGTATCTTTTGATAGATTAATGTCTTTATTAATAATATTTAATGTTTCATATTATAGAAATGATATAGTCACTGTTAAAATAATAGATTAATTTCCTTAAATAGTGTTATATTTTTCTTTAATTTTTGTAATTCAATTTTATAATTAGTAGAGTTATCAAGAGAGTGGAAGTATTTTGTAGAGATGTTGCAAGAAAACTATTATGAACCCTCTCTCTCTAATACCAAACTGGTTGCCTCCAACCTTGCTTTTAAAAAATATTGAGTATCAATATTTACTACCATACACACTATATTTCAGTGAAAGTTCATGGTCAAGTAAAATATAGTTTTTTGTTTTTTGGGTTTTTTTTTTTTTTTTCAGAGATAAGGTCTCACTATGTTGTCCACCCTGGTCTCAAATTCTTGGCCTCAATCACTCCTCAGCCTCCCAGCATGCTGGTATTACAGGCATGAGCCACTGTTTCTAGCAAAATATAGTTACTTAATATGTAGTTAACATCACCCTACATAATAAATGGAGTCACATTTTTGTCCAAAGTTTCCTTAAATCATTGAGTACAAAACTCTCTCCCACTTTCCCAAGGACTGAATAGACGTGAACATGTTTCATGGATGTTACCCATGAGAAAAATCTGAGAACAGAGAAGGCAAGGGGAAGTAGATGATTTAGTGTTTATTCATCAGCGATCCTGTCTAGCTACATAACTCCACCTTGCTGTTCACTACTTCTATTACTGTAATTTATCTTTGATACTAAGAACATCATCCTACTCCCTACATTAGCAATGAATACACTAGCAACTCAAACTAGACAAGAAGAGTTAAGGCATAGGATTTCTTATAGGTAATATTTTACATTTATAAGAAAATGTATGTATTGTATTAATATCTCATAATCTTAATACATCTAAAATGCTTTGCTAGACATAACATGTTACTATTGATTCAAAGGTGATAACTCATGAGATCACAAATATAACAATGAAACTCTAAAAAATAAAACAATTTAGCCTAATACTCAGGGAGAAGAACCATAATAGATAATTCTCAAGCCTTTATTTTTTAACAAACCCAGAGCTTTAGCAGCAAAGAACCTAAAGTAGACTCAGTTCTATCAGAGCAGGGGGCTGGAGATTGCAGCAGTGCCCCCAGTGCAGAGGGGATGAGGACATCTCAGGGAGCTGCGGAGAGACCACCTCAGCCTGAAAAACTGCATTGTCTGAGGTGATGCTAGGAGCACAGGTGATCGGCCTTTTAGTAAACATCCCAGGTCTTGAAGCAGAATACATGCTGAGAAAAGAGGGCTACTCTAAAATATAGCTTAGGGGGCAAATAGGGGACTAGGATTCTTATAGAACATAAAGGGTGCTCCATTTTCTGCTGCCTGAGTGTAACAAATAGACCCAAGGGTGACTCCCAATAATTCCCACTTCTTGGTGTTAATGCCTTTGTGAAATCCACTCCCTTTGAGTGTGGGTAAGACCTGTGATGGAATGTCACCCTCACAATTATGCTACACTGTATGAGACTTCATCTCAGCAGGCAGGAGAGATTCTCTTTCCGGTCTTCAAGAAGAAAACCACCTTCCTGGGAATGGGCTCTGGAGAGGGCCACATGGCAGGGAACTGCAGGTGGTCTCTAGAACCCAAGGGCAGCCTCCAGCTGACAGCCGGTAAGACTGGGGATCCTCAGTCATTCAACCTCAAGGAAATGAATTCTACCGACAACCTGAATGAGTGTGGACAAAGATCCTCCACAGCTGGGCCTCCAGCTGCGAATGCAACCTGCCCAATCCCTTGCTGGCAGCCACAGGGCCTAGCCAGCTAACCCATACTGTGCCATCTCCTCACCCACGATAATTATGAAGTGAGAAATGTGTGTTGTTTTCAGCCACTAAGTTATGGTAATTTCAGCATAGAGAACCAATACACGAAGTCAACATGGAATCCTTTTTACTTTGGATCAAACTTTGGTGAGCTCCCTCTCTCATTTATTTGTAGTAATTACAACCATCACTACTAGATGCATGGTACTTATCTGTGTGAGCTGTTCTTCACTTCAGAGAAGACTGAAGTTTTAAATTAATGCCTTGTGATACTTTCTAATTCTTTTACAGAACGTTGGTCCCTACTGGATGACATTTAAAGGACTTTAGTAAGTAGAGTTATGCATCTTTTAATGACTAGGATACATTCTGAGACTTTGTCACTCTATGAACATCATAGAGCGGTGCACTTACACACACCTTGATGGTAGAGCTCACTACACACCTAGGCTATGTGGTAGAGCCTATTGCTCCTAGGATACAAACCTGTGCAGCATGTTACTGTACTGAATACTGTAGGTGATTGTATAACAATGGTAAGTATTT
>NW_012108031.1:1209799-1241196 GCF_000951045.1 Mandrillus leucophaeus | reverse complement strand
TAAGCTTTTTTTGTTAGATACTAAAACACAAACACACACATTAGCCTAGGCCTACAGAGGTCAGGATCATCAAGGCATCAGTAGGTGAGGAATTTTTCAACTCCAATATAATCTTTAGGAACCAACATCATACATAAGGTCTGTCATTGACCACAATGTGATTATGTGGCACATGACTATATAACTCTAGATACATATTGGCTTATGTTAAAGAATGGGAAACTAAGAAAAGGAAGAATACAATCTTTGATGTATTCATTCTCTCATTCTATAAAGCAAAAACATAGGATTTATTTAAGCAATAACAACCACCACAAAAATGACTCAGTTAACTATTCTTCCAATATATGAATTACAAAACACCTCAGAACTCCTAAGGTATTTTCTTCTGTATAATTTTTTATATACGTTTTTGTACAATAAATAGAAACAAAACATATTATTTACCAGGCTTGAGATGCCACTGACAACTTTTCATTCATTCCACAGATATTTACTAAGAGCTCTATGTGTCAGGCACTGTTCTAAACACTGTTTAAATTTACTAGTCTATTTTAAAAAAACAGCAAAGAACCCTGTCCATGTGACACTTACAGTTTAGTGAGAGGAACAAACAATAAACAACAAAAGTAATAAATAACTAAATGATGTAGGGTTAAAAGTGAGATGGGTGATGGACCAACGGGGAAATAGAGAAAGGAAGAGGCAGTGAGCTCTGGGGAGGGTGGGCAGGGCAGGATGAATGAGGGTGGTAAGTGGAGGCCCCCATGAGTAGGTGAGATTTGAGCAGAGACTTACTGCAAGTAATGAATTGAGTCAACCAGTTATCTGAGGGAAGCACATTCCAGATGAAGGACAGCGAGAGCCAAGTCGCTGGGGCAGGAGTGTGTCTACTCCTCAAGGGACATCAAGAAACAGTGTCAGCCCAGAAGTTCAAACTTTCTAAGTTCCTGGCACCCTTAGTGTCTTTAGTAATTTTTTAACAGCCAAAAAAAAAAAAAAAAAAAATACATACCATTCCTTTCATTAGGTAGTTAAATCCAAAAATCTTAAGTATGTATGTCCTAATAATTTAGCTATTTGAAAAAATTATACATACAAATTGAAAAAAATAAGTTTCATTTCAGTCTTAAATAACCACAATTACTTACAAATGCGGCATGTGTGCCCCTTAGGCCCTGCACAGCCGCTCCATCATTAGAATGAGACTAGACACTGCCATCTTTGTTAACTATTCCTGTTCATTTTTGCATACTACTTGCATTTTATCCCTTCAGCCTCCAAAAACCTGGCTTTGCAAAAATATGGTGTCATCTATGAATGTAGTGCAATTTAGTACGAAAACTCTAAACGTCATTTGCTTGGTTTCCGGTAGACGCTGCTCCATTTCCTTCAAAAACTCAAAATATCCTGGGGCCTCCCTGTGAGTTGGCTGCAGCATCCTGGGGTGTCCCAGCACGTAGTTTGGAAACTGCAGGGTTAGTTTATACCTTATCCTCTTTCCTTCTCTTGGATCAAGCTATTTCTATTCTCTTGAGTAGCTTCTCCGGCTGCCTTTCTAAAATTTCTTCTTCCCAATTTCCTTTTCTAGTAGCCACAGACTGTCTTAATAAAATATGACTTAAAGTATGTAGAGATACAGAGATACATAAGCATGTATGTCATTATAGTAATGCCACCATTCAGAGACCTGTATCCTGGTGAAGGACTCATTTCCTTCCCTCTCAGCTTCTGTAAAGGAGTTAATCGCCTTTGAAGGTTTTCAACACCAGACAGATAGAAACATACATTAACACACTAAAACACCATGTCACCTCACACCTATAAAAGATGAGAGGCTGGGAGGAATATCCTCTGTCCCCACAAAGATAATGTAGAAGCCAGTGATCTCTTCTGCTAAAATTTGCTTGTATACATTACTTTAAGGCTTAGCTGTTCAATTATTTTCAAAATCATTGACCATTTGAATCACTACAAACTGTTTTTAGAGGGAAAAGGAACATTTTAGCCTATTATGGGAATTTCCAAGGACTATGAGAAAACCATCCCTTTTATTCTAATAAAAATTGTCATGAGCTTTTCAGAGAAAGACAGACTAGAAAGCATGTTCTCACTGTGAGAATCAATTACGCACCTTCATTTCTTCACATCTCAAGTCACCTTCCGACGGCTCATGTGACACAGTTAGCGGCAGGAGGAATGCTGTCATAGCTCATTACCAATGCCACACACTGTGAAACAGAGCAGGAGGCAGCCTGGCATTCTCTCCTTCAAAGTGAGAATTAAAGCAAATTGAATTTGCTTATGCTGAGATAAAATAATACAGTAGGTCCCTGTCCCCCCTCCAAAATAAAAAGGTCATGATTTCTTATAAAGTATAATGAGGGGGGAAATGACTTAAATTAAACCTCTGCTTATCTGCATTGTTGGCTAATTACAAAATTAGAGATTCACCCCACCACCACCACCACCACCCTGGCAGTCTTCACGGTAACATAGCGCCATCTAGTGCTGATATCATCTTTGGGAATTTCAAAAGCACACGAGTAAAGGGCACCTAAAAAGCAATGGTAAAATAAAACAAAATAAACAAATATTTACTGAGTACCTACTATATAAATACCATATGCCTGGTTTTTTTTTTTCTTCACAATTCTGAAAATTGTGTAAACCTTTCATAAGCAGTAATTGCTCTGACTTTTGTGGAAATTATTTACATGACAGTGAGTGGGAAGAAAGAGATCCTCTGTTGGAAGTTGTGTCAGTGATTTCATCAACATTAAATATGGGCGTAGAGGTGGCTTCTCAGCTTGAGCAGAGCCGTGATTACATTTACTGCACCTCTTCCCAGAAAAAATATGGGGCTACTTAGCATTTATATTGCACTTTTCGTCTCCAAACCACTTTGCAGAACCTCTCTGAATAATTCCCCCAACACCCTTCAAAGTAGTTATTACTCCATACTATTAGCCTCTTTATGAAAGCTTTTGATGGCTGTTTTCACTGCATGTGAGTGAATTGCGTTTACCAAAGAGAATTTCTCCAAAGACTCATGTTCAGACTCAAAGAACAATTACTATCTAAAATCTTAATGTTTTCCCTTTTTACAGAGCCAAAACAAAGGCTTACAATTAATTTACATAGTGAACACATTACCCCTTTCCTATTCAAAGATAAGAATGTCAAGATAAAGGGGAGCATTGCATCATCAATTATGAAATGCTTCCCTATTTTTCCACCGTGCTGCCACACCTAAAATAATAGCATTGTTGTGTCCTCAAAATAAAGAAAACCCAGGAGACAATTGAGATGGGCAGACTGCTGAAAGAGGATGACCTTATAAATTAGGACCCTGTGATACATTAAGGATCTGACTTTTTTATTTAAAAGGTAAGTATCTGTCACTCCTAACTTAATCAACCTTTATAAACCAGTTATCCCTTATAGTATTTGGATTAGTGGTATAATTTAAAACCAAAAATAAAAAGGTACAGAAGTTATCATTTTAATGAGTAATATTCACATTTTTCTATATATAATTCAGGTTTAAACTTCTTAACTGGGCTTGTACCTTTTGTAAAAGAAAACAGAAAAAAAAATTTAATCACAAAGCATTTTTACTGTGTGACTCCCATAGACTATGTGATAAAATATGAGTGTTTCAAGAGAAAGGACCTGCATTAAGATGCATCCCAGAGAGAAAGAGAACAGAGTAAAGCAGAAAAGTTAAGAAGTCAGATCCTAAGCAAAGTGTAATGTCAACAGTGGGAGAGGCCAAGACACATCAATGTAGTCAATGAGGGGACCAGGCAGCCTCACAAACATTCTTTCTCTGCTGTCATCTTTGTTTATCTTCACCCCAGAGATTACCAGCCCAAGAAACACATATGATAGGCATTTCACAATGCACATTTTATGACTTAAAAACATTTCACATTAGAAATAATCATCCAATATTTTCAGCTTTAAAAAAATGATTATTCCATGGTATGTGGGAAGCAGTAAGTTAGAATTAATGTATCACATGCCATTTCCAAAATCCCTTCTGCAGACCTAGGAGGATGCTTTTGGTGATGTCTCAATGCCAGCTTTTTAAAAACAATCTCTAGTTATAGTCACTTTATGTAAGGGGATTCATCATCATTCTGTTACCTAATGTATTTTCATATATTTTAGGATTTAGGAAAAGAAGATAGTGTGAACTGAAATAAAAACTCTAATGAGCATATTCATTAGGCCAGATTATTTTAGGGAAATACAGAAATCTCCCAACTATTCCCTAACAGGAAACCTTAGAATTTCCATTAACAGGAGTTTGGGAAGTGGAGGTGGGGTTCTTGTTCCAGGAGCAGTGTGTGTCCTTTTTGGAAGAGTTGGGACGTTCAGATGAGCAAAGAGGGAAAAGAAGGTATATTCCTGGTCTGTAAAGCACAGGAAGCTGATGACACCAACAAAGGTTTAAAGGCACCCCATTGCCTATGAAATGAAGCCTAAACCTCTCACCTGGCGAAGGACAGATACTCATTTTTTCACACTGCATTCTGATGTGACCAGAAAGCTTAATTTCTTCTGTCTGTAAGACTGACCTGATTTTCCTCATCAAACTCCCACCTAGCTAAGTAGCATGGGTAATTTAGAGTTGCAATTAGCAATATTTTAATCTCATCTCTTTTAAACAGTCAGTTTGGATGATGAAGTTTAAATAGTGTATTCAAAGTTAACCTCATATCATGCCTAGTTTGCATGATCTTTTTTGGATGACTGAGACCCTTTGCCAAATGTTCGGTCTTTCTGATTTTGCCCTCTCACTTCCAACTCCACCATGACAGCCACTATATATGTTACAGGGATTTACTGTGCCCTCCCAGCAGCAGCAGGAAGGGGCCCTCAGACCATCATGGCTTCCTCTGTCCACTGATTGTTGCTGCAGAATGGCTGGACTGACTGACCCTGAGGTGCAACCAGCCATGTCTGACTGTGTTGGGGATGATGTGAGAACATCCACTTCAGGCCCCAGTCATTTGTTCCCAGGCCAGAGGGCCCCACCCATATTAATCCCTATGTGCTCCCTCCAGGCCTTAATCAGACCCCATCACAGTTAACAATTCCATGCCCCCTCACTGGCACAAATGGGACTTCCTGCATCCCTCGCTCACAGGGAACCAGAGGGACTGCTACAGGCCTGTCTGTCCAGCTCCTCCCATCAATGCTGCTGAGCCATCATTTGTACTTTTCCTGTTAGTAGTGGCTACATGAAAGGCTGCTTCTTAAATCTTGCAGTGTCCTCTAGTGTAACTGAGAAGTTTTACTACTAGTCCTGGTCATCTCAGGCTCTGATATACTTGTTTGGATAGTTCTAATTAATCCTTGACGCTTGCTTTACTTAGTCTCCCTTCTTAAGCTCTGTAAAGGGAGTAGAGTATTCTTTATCAATACTTCTCATCCATTTTCATAACAAACATAAAATTTGATAATATTTGTACTGCACACTGGGATAAACTGGAGGGGATTTGGGCACACCTATCCATGGCTTGCTGAAAAAAATTATTACATTATTTTTCTAACATACAATAAATAAAAAACCAAGTACTAAGAAAGTACTTAAATTTTGAATATTTATAAAACATATAAATAAGGTTTTTGTTATTGTTTTTTGTTTTTGTTTTTGTTTTTATTTTTTTGAGACAGAGTTTCGCTCTGTCGCCCAGGCTGGAGTGCAGTGGCGCGATCTCGACTCGCTGCAAGCTCTGCCTCCCAGGTTAACGCCATTCTCCTGCCTCAGCCTCCTGAGTAGCTGGGACTACAGGCACCTGCCACCATGCCCAGCTAATTTCTTTTTGTATTTTTAGTAGAGACAGGGTTTTACTGTGTTAGCCAGGATGATCTCAATCTCCTGACCTCGTGATCCGCCCACCTTGGCCTCCCAAAGTGCTGGGATTACAGGCGTGAGCCACTGCGCCTGGCCATAAATAAGGTATTTTCCATTTTTTAAGAGAAACTTGAACTTGATTCTATGTACGTAAATTTTACATCAGCTTTTATCCATAAAAATAGGCATAAACAATTCCTGTTCAAGTTTTTAATGACAAGCTCTTCAAACTCTAGACGGTCTACATTAATGAGAAACTTTATTCCCACAAGTGGGTGATAGGTTTAAAACCATTTTTTACACCAGATATTTTACAGCCATTTAAAATTTTGGAAATAACTACCATAAATATTTGAATTTTGAACATTGTAAATTCAAAAATTGACAAGAGTTAAAATTACATTTAAAAGGCCTACCAGTTCTTCCTTTTTTTTTTTTTTTTGCTATTGACAAATGAAACATTGAAATTTTGGGTGATAATACAAAGGCACTTCGAGTGCAATCACACTTTTTTCTACAAGTATTCAAACTAGTGGTGAAGTTAATTTGCAGAACCACATGTGTTGTTAGAGCAGTCACTCTGGGAAAGAAGAAAGGAAAAAATCGGGTCAGGCAAGCAGTTAGAGTGGGTCCTCAGTTGAATCCTTTCAAACAAACAAACAAACAAAAAAACAGCCTGCAGGCACAGAAAAGGGAACTTGCACAGAGGGGCTTCCCTAAGACATGCCCATAGCCATACAAATAAGAAAGGCTACACAGATGACTTGCCTGGACATGCCCACAATGCAAAATTCTGTCCCCTGACACATGAGCAGTAAGGGGAACAAAGCTATATGGGCTAACTCAAGCTAAGGGCCTGCGTTTGCATTAGGAAGACAGGGTGAAGCTACCAGAAATTCATGCCTTATGCAAATGAGAGACCCAGCCCTTATCAGTTTCCTATAAAAGCCTTTGCATTCAACAGTAAAAATAGCAACCTTCTTCTGGGTCCCTTCTCCACAGCAAAGAGTTTTCTTCTTTGGCTTATTAAACTTTCGCTCCAACCTCAACCTTTGTGTCCACAGTCCTTAATTCTCTTGGTCATGAGACAAAGAATTCCAAGTGATACCTCACAAGAGAATGCTACGTTGTGGTGCATTGGTGAGACTGTAACAACTCTGCCACTGGTTTGGGTACCATAAAAGGGAACATCTGCCACACATGGACAAAAGTGTCTGATACATGGAGAAACAGCCCCAACTAGGTCAATCAGGAGTCCCCATGAGGCCACTCACCTCTGAACACTGACCATAGGTTCTCAACACTGCCCCCCACGCTCCTGGGCACCTGGAAGATGAACCCTTCCCCCATCTCCAGCAGCATCAGAGTCCACGTGTCTACAATGGGTAAAAACACACCCCACCTACCAGCTGGCTCCTGAAGACAATACTGGGTGTATAGCACCTCCTAGGCCATGCCCAGGAAGAGTGCTTGATTCCGTTGTGCTCAAGCCCCAGACAAAATTATTCATGTCCAGAGGCTTCCAGCCAGGGACCATAGCTTCCAGCCAAAAGGTATGGCCACCTTGGGTCATGTTGGGTTTTCCTGAAGACCAAGGATCAAGAGAAGCATCTAGCTCACTGGTTGTACACAGATTGAAAAGATCTATACTGTCTTATTCTTGATTCCTGTAATCCTGTAACTGCCTAATGGGTTATCCTGCCCACTGCACAGACAATACCAATTCATTGAGACTATGGAATTGCAGTAAAAAAATGTTTTAATTGACATGAGGTCAACCACACCACATGGGAGATGGAGATGGAGTTATTACTCAAATCAATCTCCCCAAAAATTTAGAGGTTAGGGTTTTTCAAGGATAGTTTGGCAAACAGGGGGATAGGGGAATGGGTACTGCTGATTGGTTGTGGATGCAATCGTAGGTGTGTGGAAAATTGTCCTCATGTGCTAAGTCAGCTTCTGGGTGGGACCACAGGAGCAGTTGAGCCAGAAATCACAGGTCTGGGTGGGGGCCATCTGGTCATCAGAAATGCAAAAGCCTGAAAGGACATCTCAAAAGGCCAGTCTTAGGTTCTACAATAGTGATGTCATCTGCAAAAGTAATTGCAGAAATTGCAAATCTTGTGACCACCAGAATAATGGTTGATAATCATTCATGCCCAGATCTTAGCAGAATTCAGACTCCTCTCATCTTCCTAACTTGGTAGTCTTTCATTAGTTTTACAAAGGCAGTTTAGTTTTGGGGAAGGACTATTATCATTTAAACTATAAACTAATTTTTTGCCAAAGTTAGCTTGGCCCAAGCCCAAGAATGACCAAAGACAATTTGGAGGTTAAAGGCAAGATGGGGGTTGGTTGGATCATGTCTCTTTCACTGTCATATTTTTCTCATTGTTATAATCTTGCAAAGACAGTTTCATTCCTACTTTGGCATCAAGCCTCCAGGCTTACACAACAAAACGAAGAGGGGAATCTTTTAAACACTGTGGTAGAATCCTATAATCTGAGGCCTCAGGGCTCTATTCTTTGCCTATTAATGGAATTCAGAAAGTTCTCCTTTTAAGATAAAGTTTGGCTTCCAAGGCTTATTGTCTTGCTACTGAATCCATTTTGAATGTCACAAGCTAAATAATGGCACTTGCTTTTTCTTTGCATTCTAACTTTAAGAATCCTAATGTCTCTGTTTTCTAGGAAGCTGTGTGCCTTGACTATGGAGAAGGTCAGCTACATGGAAAAAACAAAGAGAAATGCTTGTTACTATTTTTCAATACACTGACCCTGGTGCATGAGCACTCAGTGCCCTATAAGAGGTAGCCTTAACCTAACTCTCCTGCCTCATCTCTCCTCACTCTCCTCTTCTCCACCTACGAATTTTGCCAACCCAGGCAACGCAGAATTCCTGGCACGGAAACTATGCAGCCCCCTTTCCTCATGCTATGTATTTTGCCTAGAAGGCCCTTCCCTTCCTGTCTTCATCCATTTTAAAAAATTGACCCATTTTCTTCTAAATCTACCTTCTGCTGAGCCACTCACCACATTTGCTCCACACTAAACTTTATACATATCCTTCTTCTCTGAATTCTGACAGTATTCACCCATCTCTTTTGTACTTCTCCTACTTTATCTTGTGCCAAAGTAACTTGTGCAGGTTTTCACCCCTCATATTGGCTCCTGAGCTCTTTGAGAACAAGAATAATACTCTGTTTACCTTGGTTTCTATGCAACACTTGTAGACTCAGGTTTGAAATGATGAAGATAGCAGTGTTAATTAGGTTAGGTTTGGCTACATACAAAGAAAAAATAATAGTCGCTTAAACACAAAGGATGTATTCTGTGACCAAAAAAAAAAAAAAACAGCCCAGGGATAGGGTTGTTTGGGGTCAAGCAGTCCAGGGCAAGGACTTTTGCTGCATGAAGTTATCAGGGCCCCAGGCTCAGTTCTGCCCTGCCTTCCCCAGAATCTGACTTTCATCGTGAAGAATACCTTAAGGCTGCTCCACTTGTCATATGTGAATTATAGGCAGCAGGCAACAAGAAGAAGAAAATAGGAGAAAGAGCAGAAAGAACACACCAGATCTCCAAAAATAAAATATTAAAAAAAAAAAAAAAAAAAAAGGAAATCAAGCCACTTACCACTGTAAGGGAGAAAGCATAATTTCTCTTCTTTCCCTTTTTTGGTTCTTACTTGAGACATTCTCCTGAAAACAAAAGTCAAATGAACAAAAGAAAAACAAGCAGAAGTTTATTAACTCCTGCTGTACCCATCAGCGGGAGAGGCCTTTGTTCAAAAGTATTTCTCTCAAGGCAGTGGTTTAGGGGCTTTGCTTACATAGCATTTTAACAAAGAGCCATAAATCCTACATAGTGATAAGAAAAAGGGGAGAGCAGTTACAGTCTTTTAAAAGGTGGGAAAACATGAGAAGACAGTAAAATCTATTCCTGGGGTTCTCTGGTGCTTGCTGGTGCCTTCTCTGGGCTGAAAAGCAGGTGCTGTCTCCAGTAAGGAAGGATTTACCTCCACCATCAGGCAAATAGAGGCTGAGGCAGAGTGTTCCCCTGGGTTTTCAGTGTTTTTAACTTAACAATCCTCAATATTTTAGGGATAAATGTTTTGTTTTACTTCAACACACACACACGCACACACGCATGCAGTCACACTATACCTGACAGAGAATCATAAATTGGCACCATTGTTTCAAGGGTGAAGGGACAGAAGGGGAAGTGTCAGAGGCAGCCTAGAGAACAAAGGATTCAAATTACTGGTTTTGGTATTTCTAAAGTCCGTTATAAAACAAATAGCAGACCACTTGCAGCAGGCATTTTTCACCCACACAGGAGGTTTTCTGAGCTGCATGAGGAGTCAGAAAGAGACAAGAGAACCGGAGACTGGGGAGTGCCCCTGGCAACTTTGTCCTTGGCCTCTCTCAGCACAAGGAAGCCACTGCAAGTGTGGGATGTGGGCACAGAGGAAATATGAACTTTGTTTCCTATGTGAAGTCCCAGAGTTCACCCACACCCCACAGTGGCAGAGCACATATGGTGACCAAGAAAGAGAAGCTTTAGACACCCTCACTGAGTGCTCATGACCCCAATGTCACTTGGAAAAGCATCAAAAACTTTATTTGACCTGACTGTACCTACAGAGGCTCGGTATAGCAGAAAAAGCCCAAGGACCTGAAAAAGCCTCAATGTCTGTCAAATCAAGAACAGAGAATATTCTTCTAGGACTTGCATTTGAATCCATTTGGGAAAGTCCATGTTTCATGGATGCTGGCAAGGACAAAAGCCAATAACTGGGTCTGGCAGGAATGAGCTGGTATGACTGACAGAAGCAGATGCCAACAGGGACCAATGACAACCAAAGATAAGATGTTCCTTTTTCATGGGTGCTGGGAGATTCTTCAGAATTTATTTAATTAGTTTATTTGTTTTTTGAGGCAGGTCTTGCTCTTTCACGCAGGCTGGAGTGCAATGGTACAATCACAGCTCACTGCAGCCTCGACCTCCCGAGCTCAAGCAATCCTCCTACTTCAGCCTCCCAAGTAGCTGGGACTACAGGCACACACCACCATTCCCAGCTAGTTTCTTATTTTTAGTGTAGAGATAGGGTCTCGCTATATTTCCCAGACTAGTCTTGAACTCCTGGTCTTGAACAATCCACCTGATTTGGCTTCCCAAAGAGTTGGGATTACAAGTGTGAGCCACTGCACCTGGCCTATTCCTCAGAATTTACATGAAACCTCCCTGGGGGAAAAAAAAAGTAGGGCAAATCAGAATTAACTGAATGGGGCCCAAGCATTAAATTTCATTTTTAAAAAATAAAGTTATAATTTTTCAATTAGAGGATCTTTAAAAACCATACCCATATCATCAACAATGAAAGTAACTGACAAGTTCTTCCAAAAGAGAGAATAATAAGGTAATAGTGTGGCTGAACTGGGAAGCCTTCAAAAAGAGCTGTTAGATCTGAGTTATGAGAACTAAGCATTTACTCTGCTTATAAGTGGGGGTCAAGGGAAGACATTCCTGGCAGAGGGCCCTTGTACACAGAAATCATGGCATCTCAAAAGTAAAAGAGCCCTCTAAGAGAAAGAATGTGGTCGACTTAGATAATTCTCACCCTTCTCTTTTGTGGGTTTTCTCTAATCACACTTCGGATTGGTTCATGTTATTTCATTGTGTTTTTTCTCTAATTTTAATTTTAATTTGTATTTAAATAGTTTTGGGAAAACAAGTGGTGTTTGGTTGCATGGAAAAGTTCTTTAGCAGTGATTTCTGAGATTTTTGTGCACCCATCACACAAGCAGTGTACACTGTACCCAATGTGTGGTCTTTTATCCCTCACTCACCTCCCACCCTTTCCCCTCGAGTCCCCAAAGTCCATTATATTATGCTTATAGCTTAGCATTCTCATAGCTTACCTATCACTTATAAATGAGAACATAAGATGTTTGGTTTTCCATTCCTGAGTTACTTCAACTTAGAATAATGGTCTCCAGTTCCATCCAGGTTGGCATGAATGACATTACTTCCTTTTTATGGCTGAGTAGTATTCCATGGTATGCGTGCGTGTGTGTGTGTGTGTGTGTGTGTACACACTACATTTTCTTTATCCATGTTTTAGTTGATGGACATTTAGGCTGGTTCCATATTTTTGCAATTGCAAATTGTGCTGCTATAAATATGCACATGGAAGTGTCGTTTTCACAGAATGACTTATTTTCTTCTGGGTAGATACCCAGTAGTGGGATTGCTGGATCAAATGACAGTTCTACTTTTAGTTCTTTAAGGAATCTCTACACCATTTTCTATAGTAGTTGTACTAGTTTACATTCCCACCAGCAGTGTGAATGTATTCCCTTTTCACTACATCCACACCAACATTTGTTATTTTAGATGATTAAATTATGGCCATTCTTGCCAGAGAGGGTGCTATCCCATGGTTTTGATGGACATTTCCATAAGAATTAGTGATATTGAGCATTTTTTCATACGTTTCTTGGCCTTTTGTATATCTTCCTTTGAGAATTGTCTATTTGTGTCCTTTGCCCCTTTTTGATGGGATTATTTATTTTTTCTTGCTGATTAATTTGAGTTCCTTGTAGAATCTGGATATTAGTCCTTTGTTGGATGCACAGTTTGTGAAGATTTTCTCCCACTCAGTGGGCTGTCTGTTTACTCTGTTGATTATTTCTTTTCCATTGTAGAAGCTTTTTAGTTTAATTAGGTCCCATCTATTTATCTTTGTTTTTGTTGCATTTGCTTTGGGTTCTTGGTCATAAACTCTTTGCCTAAGCCAATGTCTAGAAGGGTTTTTCTAAAGTCATCTTCTACACTTTTTATGGTTTCAATTTTAGATTTTTATCCATCCTGAGTTGATTTTTATATAATGTGAGAGATGAGCATCCAGCTTTATTCTTTTACATGTGGCTTGCCAATTATCCCAGCACCATTTGTCGACTAGGGTGTCCTTTCCCCAGTTTATGTTATTGTTTGCTTTGTCAAAGATCAATTGGCTTTAAGTGTATGGCTTTATTTCTGGGTTCTCCATTCTGTTCCATTGGTCTATGTCCCTATATTTATACCAGTACCATGCTGTTTTGGTAACTATAGCCTTGTAGTATAGTTTGAAGTAGTTAATGTGATGCCTCCAGACTTGTTCTTTTTGCTTAGTCTTGTTTGGCCATGCAGGCTTTTTTCTGGTTCCATATGAATTTTAGGATTGTTTTTCTAGTTCTGTGAAGAATGATGATGGTATTTTGATAGGAATTGCAATGAATTTGTACATTACTTTTGGCAGTATAGTCCTTTTCACAATATTGATTCTACCTATCCATGAGCATGTGATGTGTTTCCATTTGTTTGTGTTGTCTATTTCTTTCAGCACTGGTTCATAATTTTCCTTGTAAAGATCTTTCACCTCCTCAGTTAGGTATATTTCTAATTATTATTTTTTTTTTTTGCAGCTATTGTAAAAGAGGTTGAGTTCTTGATTTGAATCTCAGCCTTGTCACTGTTGGTGCATAGCAGTGCTACTGATTTGTGAACATTGATTTTGTATCCTGAAACTTTACTGAATTCATTTATCAAATCTAGGAGCTTTTTGGATAAGTCTTTAGGGTCTTGTAGGTATACAATCATATCATCAGCAAAGAGCAACAGTTTGACTTCCTCTTTACCAGTTTGGATACCCTTTATTTCTATCTCTTGTCTGATTGCTCTGGCTAGGACTTGCAGTACTATGTTGAATAGAAGTGGTGAAAGTGGGCATCCTTGTCTTGTTCCAGTTCTCAGGGTGAATGCTTTCAACTTTTGCCCATTCAGTATAATGTTGGCTGTGGGTTTTTCATAGATGGTTTTTATTACCTTGAGGTATGTCCCTTTTATGCCAATTTGGTGAGGGTTTTATTCATAAAGGGATGCTGAATTTTGTCAAATGCTTTTTCTGCAACTATTGAGATAATCATATGATTTTTGTTTTTAATTCTGTTTATATGAAGTATCACATTTATTGACTTGTGTATGTTAGACTATCCTTGCATCCCTGGTATGAAACCCACTTGATCATGGTGGATTATCTTTTTGGTATACTGTTGGATTCAGCTAGCTAGTATTTTGTTGAGGATTTTTGCATCTACGTTCATCAGGGATATTGATCTGTAGTTTTCTCTTTTTTTTTTGTTATGTTCTTTACTGGTTTTGGTATTAGGGTGATACTGGCTTCATAGAATGATTTCAGTAGGATTCCCTCTTTCTCTATCTTTTGCAATAGTTTCAGAAATAATGGTACCAATTCTTCTTTGGATATCTGGCAGAATTAAGTTGTGAATTCATCTGGTCCTGAACTTTTTTTTGTTGGCAATTTTTAATTACTGTTTCAACCTCATTGCTTATTGTTCATCTGTTCAGAGTTTCTATTTCTCCCTGATTTAATCTAAGATGATTGTATATTTCCAACAGTTTATCCATCTCCTCTAGATTTTCCAGTTTGTGTGCATAAAGGTGTTCACAGTAGCCTTGAATGATCTTTTGTATTTCTGTGGTAGCAGTTGTAATATCTCCCGTTTTGTTTCTAATTGGGCTTATTTGGATCTTCTCTCTTCTTTTCTTGGTTAATCTGGCTAATGGTCCATCAATTTTGTTTATCTTTTCAAAGAATCAGCATTTTGTTTCATTTATCTTTTGCATTATTTTTTGTTTGTTTCAATTTAATTGAGTTCTGCTCTGATCTTTGTTATTTATTTTCTTCTGCTGGGTTTCAGTTTGGTTTGTTCTTGTTTCTCTAGTTCCTTGAGGTGTGACCTTAGATTGTCTATTTGTGCTCTTTCAGACTTTTTGATGCAGGCATTTAAGGCTATGAACTTTCCTCTTAGCACTGCCTTTGCTGTATCCCAGAAGTTTTGATGAGTTGCATCACTATTATCTTTCAGTTCAAAGAATTTTTAAATTTCCATCCTGATTTCACTGTTGACCCAAAGATCATTCGGGAGCAGATTATTTAGTTTCCATGTATTTGTATAGTTGTGAGGGTTCCTTTTGCAGGAAATAAAACCCACAGTTTTATTCCACTATGGTCTGAAAGAGTACTTGACATAATTTCAATTTTCTTAAGTTTATTGAGACTTGTTTTGTGGCATATCATATGGTCTAACTTGAAGAGTTCCATGAGCTGATGAAAAGAATGTATATTCTGCAGCTGTTGAGTAGAATGTTCTGTAATTATTTGTTAAGTCCATTTCTTCTAGGGTATAGTTTAAGTCCACTGTTTCTTTGTTGACTTTGTTTTGATTACCTGTCTAGTGCTGTTAGTGGAGTATTAAAGTCCCTCATTATTTTATTTATTTATTTATTTATTTATTTATTTATTTTTGAGACTGCGTTTCACTCTTGTTGCCCAACCTGGAGTACAATAGTGTGGTCTCAGCTCACTGCAACCTCTGCCTCCTGGGTTCAAGCAATTCTTCTGCCTCAGCCTCCTAAGTAGCTGGGATTACAGGCACGTACCACATCTGGCTAATGTTTTGTATTTTTAGTAGAAATGGGGTTTCACCACGTTAGCCAGGCTGGTCTCGAACTCCTACCCTCAGGTTGTCTGCTCACCTCAGCCTCCCAAAATGCTGGGATTACAGGCATGAGAAGTCCCTCATTATTATTGTGTTGCTGTCTATCTCATTTTTTATGTCTAGTAATAATTGTTTTATAAATTTGGGAGTGCCCATATTAGGTACATACATAATATTTAGGATTGTGGTATTTTCCTGTTGGACTAGTCCTTTTATCAATACATCATGTCCCTCTTGGTCTTTTTTAATTGTTGTTGCTTTAAAGTCTGTTTTGTCTGATATAAGAATAACTATTCCTACTTGCTTTTGGTTTCCATTTGCTTGGAATGTCTTTTCCTACCCCTTTATCTTAAGTTTATGTGAATCCTTATGTGTTAGGTGAGTCTCTTGAAGATAGCAGATACTAGTTGATGGATTTTTATTCATTCTGCCATTCTGTATCTTTTAAGTGGAGCATTTAGGCCATTTATATTCAATGTTAGTATGGAGATGTAAGGTACTACTTTATCCATTGTGCTAGTTGTTGCCTGAATACCTTGGGTTTTTCATTATGTTATTGTTTTTTAGGCCCTGTGAGATTTATACTTTAAGGAGGTTCTATTTTGGTGTATTTTGAAGTTTTGTTTCCAGATTTGAAATCCTTTTAGTATTTCTTGTAGTGTTGGCTTGGTAGTGCCAAATTCTCTCAGCATTTGTTTATCTGAAAAAGGATTTATCTCTCTTTCATTTAAGAAGCTTAGTTCTCCTGGATACAAAATTTTTGGTGGCAATTATTTTGGTTGAGGTCAAGATAGGACCCCAAACCCTTCTGGATTATAGGGTTTCTGCTGAGAAACCTGCTGTTAATCTGATAGGTTTTCCTTTATAGGTTACCTGATGCTTTTGCCTCACAGCTCTTAAGAGTCTTTTGTCTTGACTTTAGATAACCTGATGACTATATGCCTGGGTAATGATCTTTTTGCAATAAATTTCCCAGGTGTTCTTTGAGCTTCTTGTATTTGGATGTCCAGCTCTCTAGGCTGGGGAAGTTTTCCTTACTTATTCCCTCAAATAAGTTTTCCAAACTTCTAGATTTCTCTTCTTCTCCAGGAACACCAATTATTCTTAGGTTTGGTCATGTAGCATAATCTCAAATTTCTTGGAGGCTTTGTTCATTTTTTTATTCTTTTCTCTTTGTCTTTATCTGATTGGGTTAAGTCAAAGGCCTTGTCTTTGAGCTCTGAAGTTCTTTCTTCTACTTGTTTTATTCTGTTGTTGAAACTTTTCAGGGCATTTTGTATTTCTCTATCGGTGTCTTTCATTTCCAGAAGTTGTGATTGTTTTTTCATTATGACATCTGTTTTTTCTGGAGCATTTTTCATCCATATCCTGAATTTTTTTTAAAAAAAAAATTCTTTAAGTTGGTTGACACATTTCTCTGGTATCTCCTTGAGTAGCTTAATAATCAAGATCCTGAATTTTTTTATTTGGCAATTCAGAGTTTCTCCTTGGTTTGGATCCATTGCTGGGGAACAAGTGTGGTCTTTTTGGAGTGTTATAGTACTTCATTTTGTCATACTACCAGAATTACTTTTCTGGTTCCCTCTTATTCAGGTAGACTATTTCAGTGGAAAAATATGGAACTCAAAGGCTGCTGTTCAGATTCTTTTGTCCCACACAGTATTCCCTTGATGTGATGAACTCCTCCTTCCCCTAGGGATGGGGCTTCCTGGAAGGTTGACTGCAGTGATTGTTATTGCTCTTCTGAATCTAGCGACCCACTGGGGCTACCAGGTTCCAGGTTGGTGCTGAGAAGTGTCTCCAAAGAGTCCCGTGATGTGATCTGTCTTCAGGTCTCCCAGGTGTGGATACCAGCTTCTGCTCTAGTGGAGGTGGCAGGGAAGTTAAATAAGACTCCGTGAGAGTCCTTGGTTGTAGATATGTTTAGTGTGCTGGCTTTCTTGAATGCTGGTTATGCTAGCAGTGAAGTTGTCACATGGACAGACTCAGGACCACTGGTTAGCCAGGATGTTGTAGCCAGTGGAATTAGCTGTTGTTTTCTCCTTCCTTGGAGCCAGCTTGTTCTGTCATGAGTTGTTGTAATGTCCTGAGTTGGTTGGCCTCCAGCCAGAAGATGGCGCTTTTGAGAGAACACCAGTTTTTCACCTGTCTCACGGAATGTGCAGCAGCCTGCAGCTCCTTTCAAAGGATCTCATTATTATTCATTTAATACAGAAGTGCTAGTTCCTTAGTAGTATACTCAATGGTTCTAGAGAAAAACAAAATCTTGATGGAATTTTTAAACAAAGAAGCGCCTTGGATACTGGCTAGAACAAGTTAAATATTCAGTGTGTGGAGTCCATTTGGGTGTTACCTCTTCCTAAACTTCAAAAAAGTAATATGATCAAACAGAATGCATTAGCCCCACCAACCTAATCTCGCTTGGATGGACAGCAGGCAGTTCCAGACTAATCTTCTTCAGGCACTGCTTAGGAGATGTTCTCACACATCACCCTTCTGAAAGAGCTCACCAAACCCTACTGGGTTTGATTTGATCCTTTGTTATCGGACAGGTGTGAGGATCCATGGAGAAAGCAAAAATACTTAACATTATTGAGCAATTACTTCCCGTTGGAGATTCTGAGCACTATAACTGTTTCTACAATAACTCAAAAATATGCCATTTTCCCAAGTACCAGGATGTGGAAAAACATGTGTTTTTATCTAGAGCACCTCAGCTTTAGAGGAATACCATGGGCATTGCTGACAATACCCACACGGTTGTTTTCATGGAGTAGCCATTCTTCTAACTTCTCAGAAAGGTCAAATAAATATGTTTCACGTGCACATAGGCATACCCACTCACAGAGTTGCCAATTTAAAGCCACACTACATTAAAAATGAAGACAATCTTCAAATGAACTTCAGTGGGATATAACACATGTAGAAAAGTAGCCCTTTGAAACACTGTAAAGTGAGCATGTATTCTCTCTACTACCTGCCAAAATCCCTAAAATAAAGGAATAAAGGGTATAAACAAATTAAGACAAAAGAGCAAGAAACTAGAAGACAATGGACCAATGATGACAAGGGCATTCTAGAAGATGGAGAACAGAAGAATGAGTGACCACTGACTGCCCTGGTGATCTGTGGTTGTATGACAAACTACCATAGAGCTTAGCAACTTAAAACAACTATTTTTTATATTCATAGATCCTGGAAGTCAGGACTTTGAAAAGGACATGGCAGGAACATCTTTTCACTTCACAATGTTGTGGTTTCAACTGGGAAGACTCAAAAACTGGGGTGATTCAACAACTCCTGGTAGCTCTGTCACTCATACATCTGGCAGTTGATGCTAGCTAGCTATTGGCTGCAACCTCAGCTTGGTCTGTCTCCTGAAACACCTGCATGTGATCTTTTTACGTAGTCTGGGCCTTGTCAGGGTATGGCAGCCTAGGACTTCTTACATAGCACCTCGGGTATCAGACAATGAGTGTCCCAAGAGAACCAGTCAGAAAGTGCATCCTCTTTTCTGATCTACCCTTGGACACCACTTATTACTGTTTCACTGTATTCTGTTGGTCAGTCACTCACTGAGGTCAGCCCATATTCAAGAAGAGAGAACACAGACCCCACCTTTCATTGGAAGAAGAGTCAAAGTATTTGCAGACGTGTTTTAAAACCACTATATTTTTTGGGAGGGTGAGATGGGAGGATAGCTTGAGGCCAGGAGATCAAGATCAGTCTAGGAAACATGGTGAAATCCCATCTCTACAAAAAAATAAAAAATTAGCTAGTCATGGTAGCACATGCCTGTGGTCCCAGCTACTCAGGAGGATGAGGTGGGAGGATTGCTTGTGCCCAGGAGTTTGAGGCTCTAGAGAGTCTTCTTTATGCCACTGCACTCCAGCCTGGGTGACAGAGTGAGACCCTTTCTGAATCAAGAATCAATCGATCAATCAATCAAAATCACTACATCTACTTAGCAGAGTGGGAAAAGCTGGAATTTTAGAATTGATAAAGGAGGATGCAAACAAAAACAAGGCAATTCATGCTGTAGAACTCTAGTACATCTTGAGAATTGAATACATCAGATACCAAGGTGAAGGGATAGGGTACAGCAAAGAGAGGTGAAGGTTGAAACAAAACTGGGTGAAACTCTACATAAGGAGCACTTTGACTCCCAGATCCTTTCCCCAACTTGCACAGACAGACCACCAACCCAGTCTCACCCCAGCAAGAGGAGGAAAATGTGTTCTCCAGAGCACCAGTTCTTAAAGTGTAGAGTCCCCAGGACACTTCTGGGGGTTTACATGATCAAAACTATTTTTATAATAATACCAGAATATGATATGCATTTTTCATTCCCATTAGTGTATAGGGGAGTTTTCCGGAGGATACATGCAGAGAAGCTATGAGAATCCAGCTGTCTTCTATTAAGTTAGACATTTAAAAGATTTGTAAAAATGTAAAATAATGCTACTCTTTTCACTAAATTGTTTGTTGTAGGAAATGTTGCTTTTTGGTATATTCTATTATACTATTTGACTTTTTAGACTGTATTACTCTATGCATGCATTACTTTAATAGATTAAAAATATAGGGTTATGATAAAATTGGAATGTCATTTTGCAATTACTAATGAATTAATAGATGTAGGCATTGATCATCAAAGACTGCTAATGTTAAAAAAGAGAGACAACAAGACTGCGGGTGTTTCCCAAAGGACAAACACAATACCACCTGTGAAGGAGACCTCCCCCAAGCCCCAAATCAAATCTGAATCTGAATCTGATGAAGACACTAGAACCCATTACCAATTTACAGGAAATACAAAGGATGTTAAACAGCACCACAGGAATATAATCAGTAAAATCCAGACTATGAAAACTCTACAGAACAAACAATTCAATTTCTTTAACTTAAAAGGGAATGGGAGAGCAGGAGGAGGAAAAAAAGCAACTTAAGAAATACCTTATATATCCCTAGTGTCTAGGAATGGGCTGTTAAACTGGACTTTCAGGCCAAATACTCAAAAGAAAGGGAGGGTTTATTTCCGTATAACCACTTGGAATAAAAGACACCCTTATGTCAGCATCTCAGTGATGACAAGAGGTAAGCATATTTCAGTTTCAAATAGCTCATTATTCAGGAAAAGCAGCTTCTACAGGAAATGCCCACATATGTGTACCTAGAAGCCAAACCATGTGGTCCCCAATATGGTCCTTCAGATGCATCCATTCTGCCTTGTGGAGGCACTACGCAGTGCTTGTCATCTAACTAATCACACAGGGACAGATTTCATTCCATGCAGGGCCTGTGGCCAAGGAAAATTCCACAACAAAAAGGAAAAATGCCCAAAAGACAGTTTCTGAATACTAATTAAAACCAGCAAGACTAAAATACAAGTATTCTATCTGTAAGAATAAATTACAATGAATCAAAACCCCTAATCATTAAAATTTAGCTTTGAGACAGAATCAAACATTCAGAGATCTCAGCACATATCTATGAATGGGCACTCTTTATACTAGCCTACAGCAATCAATATATGGTATTCCCCTGACCATAGCCATGGGTTCAGGAATTAGCAATTAGCCCTGTCACTGCCCATGAATTACCGGGAGAAGTTTGCTGATAATTCTGGGATGGAGCAGTTGAAGTTTCAAGGACATAAGATCTGGAGCTGCTGCTCTCTCTCCCACAAAGGACTGAGCTTGCCTGAGAATGGGGCCCAAGCGAAGGGAGCAGAGCTGACAGATGGAAAGAAATGCAATCCCACTTACATTGTTTGATCCTCTAATTAAGCTATTGAGTACTCCATTAGGACCTCTCTGTCAATCATCTGTTTACCAGTATGAGAGAGATGAGTTGGATTTTTTCTTGTGGCAACTGAAGAAATCCTAAATGATATAAAGATAAAGGATATAGGAGACAGAGGAGGTTTCACTTTAGCAAACCATGGCCTGCCCCAGCCCAGCTGCTCACAGTGGAGACAATTAGACCTGAATCACCAAGCTCTCTTATGACTGTGATGCATTTGTGGCAGGAAGCTAGCGTTTATCAACTTTGTCCTTCATATCAGCATCTGCCCTGCTGCTTAGCAGCATTAGGTAATATATTAGTTTCCCAGGGCTGTCATAAGAAATCACCACAAACTAGGTGGCTTAAAACAAAGGAAATGTATTCTTTCACAGTTCTGGAGGCCAGAAGCCCTAAATCAAGGTATCAGCACGGCTGTACTGCCTCCAGAGCCTCTAGCAGAGATTCCACTCCTTGCCTCTTCCAGCTTCAGGTGGGTGGCTATGGTGATTGCTCGGCTTGTAGGTGCATCACTCCAATCTCTGCCTTCTTGGTCCTACAGCTCTTGTTGGCTTCTCCTCTTCTCTCTAATCTCCCTCTGCCTCCCTCTAAAAAGGATGTTTGTCGTTGGATTTAGGACCCACCCAGACAACCCAGGATTATCTCCTCATCTCAAGATGCTTAATTTAATTTCCTCTGCAAAGGCACTTTTCCCAAATAAGGTAACACGGAACGTGAACATATCCTTCTGGGGGCCATCATTCAGCCCACTACAGGTAATTAATGTCCTTAAAAACTCATTGCAGAGCATGAAGCATCTTGCTGAGGTAATACTCTGTGGCATATTTGTTCCAAACTGCTCACACACTAGAAACACCTGGAAAACTCACAGTGCCCACGTGGCACCCCATGCCAACTAAATTGCAATGTATGGGAGTGAGAACCAGGCCTCAGTCATTTTTAAGGATTCCCCCAGGTGATTCCAACAATGTTTTGGGAACCACAGCTTTCATAGCAGTTCTTTATGTATTTTTTCACTTATCTTCAAGTTCAAAACTCTTGGTTTACTTTTCCTGTTTATTAAAACTCTTAAATGTTTCCCTCGTGGTTTCTTTATTAAAATAAAGTCATTTATTTAAAAAATCTTATTGGATATTTGCTTATGTTTTCCCCTTGATCACGCTTATGAGAACTTAGGAACTACTCTCACCCTAGAGATCCAATTTGCCAGTCCTTCCCCAGTGTACACATCTCTGCCAATGACAAAGCCAGCCACCTTGGATTTAATTCTTTGAGTAAAGTTTTGTACCCACTGGATTGCATGCCATTTTCAAAGAATTACTTTAAAAGGAATGATTAAACTTTAAAAGCTTTCAGGTCTGTAAAGTAACCCCAGAGAAGAAAAGGAAGAGATGGAGTTTTGAAGGAATCTTGGTAATGGATATGGAAAAGAAGCGTTTAAATTTCTTGTATTTCAAGAGATGGTTTGGAATGCTTTCAAATGAGGTCAATAGCTGTAGAGAGAGTCTCAGCGTAGAGCATTGGTCCTACAACATTGTGTACTCAAGAACACGCCTAGTTTCTTTTTGCAAAGAAATAAGTTCAGCTTGAGGCATACATGTAGTTAAATTAGCTCTAGATATTGAAACCACAACCTCTGACCATTCTCCTTATTAATTTTTTATCAAACGTACCATCATTCCAATGAAATATTTGAGGTAAAAATATTTCTCAGTATGCATCTCTTCTCACACTGATTCTTTAAGTTCTTAGATGTAGCCAAAAGTTATTGCACGATCCCAAAGACCAGAAAAGAATGGAAGATAGCATGTCCTTCCCTAAAGAAGGGTTTTATACCTGTTTTATATTACTGAGAGTGATTTTTCCCCACAACGTAAGTTTGAAATCAGTCATGAGTATTTAAAAACATAGTTCATATTAATATATATTTTTCTAGGTAATGTGACTTTTTACATTATATTTTAATATTTGCTAAACCCTTTAATAAGTTCCAGATATCATACTTCCTGTCTTCCAAGTGCTCATGGCCAGAGGACACAGAAGGCCTAATGCTGTCAAAATCAACAAATATTTATTGCCTACTTTATGCAATGCATTTTTTTGAAAAATGAGATAACAAGAGGTTCCATGCCATTCATGGGCTGGAGAGATTTCCTGGGCCTTGAGTGAAGACCAGGACTTGAACAAGGAGAGCATGCTACCCAAGGAAATCAGTATGACGAAAGGAGAATAGAGACGAAAGTAAGCCATGGTGGCAGATACCTGGCTGTTGTTTGCAAAGGATCAATTTCTTCCTTTTGCAATAACTGCAAGCTGACTTTCTCTGACGATCTATTCTTCTTTCACTCTCAGCTTGCCACAGCTTATGGATCCTAACAGAAAATATGAAACTCCTGGACCAGAATCAAACACTTGGTTACTCATAGCAATAGCAGTTGCCAGAGTATTCACCTTTTCTTAAGTCAGTTCCAAGCCCCAGTTACCAAAAAGCAAAGCAATGAGAGCCAAGTGCTACCTGCATACTCAGTAGGGTGTTACAGGAAACCAATACTTTACAATGAACAGTAAGCGTGGCTGTCTTTGTTCCAGAAGGAGATACTATCTCTATCTTCCAAGGATGTTTGCCATAAAATGTCATTGAAATGATAGCCCAAAACAAAGTCACTCAGTGCTTTTGCTCATAAGATGTGCAGAAAGTCAAGAGACTCATGGAGAAATGTCTGCCAATGCCTACATTTTGGTTTTCCAGTTCACTCTTCTCCATGAAGTATACTGAATATACAGCCACTCAATTAAAAGCTGTTAGTCATATGGCAGACATGAATGACAAGAAGCTTACTACCTTAATTTCCCCAGTGAAAAGCAAGGACCAGAAGAACTACATTAGGAGCTGCACCTACCCATGCCTCAGAAAAGCATAAAAACCTTGCTAAGAAATTTTGACGGATACAACAATCCCCAAACTTCAACTCTTGAGAGGGGGTTTTGGATTTCAGTGAGAGACAGTATGGAGCCATTTTCAGAAAACATCATTTCTTTACTGAGGCAGAAAGAACAGTGACTTCTTCCTTTTTGTAAATAATCTAATTCATTTGCCAGGTTCCTTTCAAACCATCTCATTTTAAAGAGGAGTATGCATCATAAAAATAAAAACATATTTTCCTTGTTTCTTTTGTCTGATAAAGTAACAAAGGGTAATATGTTTGAGAGAGGTGAATTTATTACAAAGAAATTTCTACTTAACAATGTGGGCAACAAACTAAGGAAACCCATTACCTTTAAGTGATCATGCCAGTGAACTTTTTCAAAGATTTAGAAAAATTCATGAGTAAGAAATAGGTCTTAGTTCAGGCTGTTACAACAAAATACCATAGATTGGGTCACTTAGATAACAGACATTTGTTTCTCACAGTTCTGGAAGCTGGAGGTCCAATATCAGGATGCTGGCATGGCCAGGAACCAGTGAGGTCCTCTTCCTGGCTTGCAGATGGCTGCCTTCTTGCTGTGCCCTTGCATGGATGTAAGTTTCTCACTCTTCAGTCAGACAGGCAGAGAAAACGTATCTTTTTATTAGAACTCTTCTGATCATTTGCACAACTACCCACCAGTTAGTAGCAGAGGGAAAACATTTACCCTTTAATTCAATCTAGTAATTTTCTGTCTGAGACCATACTCTGAACTCTCTTGAATTAACTTATCTCTTTTGAAGGCTGCAAGGCAGAGTCCCTGGCTTGCATCATGCAGGAGACAGATATAGCCAGACTTCTTCTAGGACTTGCCAGGATAGGACCACGCCCAGGCTTTCCAAGCTTCTCCCACCCACCACCCCTGCCCTAAGATGGCATGCAGTTGTGTGACGGGAGTGTACTGCATGCTCATAGCAGTGGAGAAGGAGATCTGGGATCTGGGATTGGGTGGTACCCTCTGGCTTCTCTGACCTCTACATCAACCTCCCTAGTCAGCCTGGTTCCTTCTTCCTTGGCCAGTACTTACAGTACCAGTCAGTGCCTGGTGTAATTTGTGATTTGGTCTTATAAACCAACAAATAAAATCCTAAGCCCCCAACCTACTGCATGGATCTCCTCTTGGCCAAGGAGACCCCGAGAAACCTGAAAAACTGAATTTCCAGCCATGACAAGTAAGGAAGTTGGAAGTGTCTCGTTACACCCTTTCCCTTTCGGAGTTTATGCACAACTGACCAGCATTAAGGTTAAAATAGCACTCAAAAGGCTGACAGAACAGACTCTTTGTAGCAATAAGATACCAAATTATAAACAAGATCTAAGGCCATGCAAGGTCAGGGTGAAGTCACACCCTACAAACCATAGCATCTTGGTAAAAGGTTTTTGTTGTTGTTGTTTGCTTGTTTTGAGACAGAGTTTAGCTCTTGTCACCCAGGCTGGAGTTCAATGGCACAATCTCAACTCACTGCAACCTGTGCCTCATGGGTTCCAGCAATTCTCCTGCCTCAGCCTCCCAAGTAGCTGGGATTACAAGCATGCATCACCACACCTGGCTAATTTTTGTATTTTTAGTAGAGACGGGGTTTCACCACGTTGGCCAGACTGGTCTCGAACTCCTGACCTCAAGTGATCGACCTGCCTTGGCCTCCCAAAGTGCTGGGATTACAGGTGGGACCCGCCGTGCCTGACCAGTAAATGAGTTTTTTATTAACCCAGTATAACATGGCTTACTTTTCAATCTGACTCTAAAATAGCATCACCTGATGGATAGCAGACTCTGAAGCAAATCAAAATACATTACCCCAAAATACATTTTATTGATGTATTTTGAAATGGGCCTGGAAAGCCATTTTTTGTAGGGAAAATTTGTACCTGTAGAGAATCTCCATTAATACAGCCTGGGCTTCCTGTTTTAGGCCTGTCCTGAATGTACAAGAGATTACTTAAGACTCTGACACCTTTTAAGATCTGAAAAGTGACATTTACAATCTATTCTCTCTGAGGGCTGATACCTATGAGGCTTTATCTACATAACAAGGGCCTTGACCCCCCATAAACCTCTTAACTCAAGCACGCCGTACTGACTTGAGGTTTCCAGACGATACTTTAACTCTCTCAACCAATTAACTAAAGAATCCCCAAAACCCCCCTACGACTTGTATGCCCCTGCACGGAAATGTTCCACACTTGGAGATGTCCTCCCATTTTGGGCTAAATGTGTACCTGCCATGTATTGACTTATGTCTTTGCCTGTAACTCATGTCTCCCTAAAATGTGTAAAACCAAGCTGTAACCCAAGCACCTCAGGACCTCTTGAGACTATTCGCCAAGTCATGGTCATTCATACTGGCTCAGCAAAAACTTCTTTAAAACATTGTACATAGTTTGCTTTTTCCATTAATGGTCTCTTTGGTTGATCCAGGCCTGACAGTGCTCACTGGTTTACTTGGCCACTGGAAGTCTGGTTGCATGGCCTGTATGATCCTTCAGCTACACTGCAAAGACACCCTTTCCACCTGCACAGCCTAGAGTGACTGCCTCGGCTAAATTTCATGTCCTTCCTGGAGGACACTGAAATCTGGATTTTGTCTGTGCTACCCCTTAACCAAAGGGGAGTGGGAAAGCTAAGCTTAGGCACCCCTTCTGTGCCTAAAACCACTGAGCCAACCATTTAATTTGATGTGGCAACCACCACAAATCAGGAGAAATTTATAAATAATCCCCTAGCCCCAACACCAAAACGCCAATTGAGGACAGGGCTGCTCCTGGCCTTCGGCCTTTCCCTCAGCTGATCCTCATATCCTTTAGCCCAGAGAGGAGGGGTTGGGGATGTCTCTCACTCCCCCATCTACTCTGCCTTTCTTCTCTTTCCTTATCCTACAAGTTTTCAGGACAAGAGGATTTCATTTCACCTATTCTTTGTGTATGAGGATGTGCAGAAAAGCAAACTGTTTTTTCTTCTACAATACTCTTTACTCTCACAACAGAGAATGCTTCTACGACCAAATGTGTGGGGATTGTTCCCCCCACACCAACCGACCAATCGGTTCTGCAGTGGACACCACCTGGGTCTCCTCTAATTCAATTAGATTCTGACGCTGTCTACCTGGAGATAGCATAGAATCCCACAGGTTGAGGGCTCAGCCCTCACAAGACTGCCCCCGACTTCAGATGACACTTGCAAGACTCATATTGTTTTACCTGTGCTTCTAACCTATCAGCTATATATCAGGGTTCCCACAATCCCCTCTTCCGGTGTCACTTGCAGGTATGACTGAAAGTTCCAACCTCTCATGACATGGTTGGTTCCCATGGCAATCAGCCCCCATCCTGAGGTCACCCAGGAGCCCCCAGCGATCAGCCAACTCATTGGCCTATATAAACACACCTGCTACTCTGGGGATTTCAAGGATTTTAGGAGTTGTATGTCAGGAAATGAGAGAGACCACAGATTTATTTCACAATATCAAAGGGGGTATCTTTTTTTCACCTTTGTGGAAGAAATGATACTGATCAAAGTCCTCCCTGTTTGGTTCTTCATATGTATAAAATTTGAGGAGACTGACAAAAATGGTCCTTCCTCAATAAAGTCTGTCTTGCAAGCTTATTGCCTTAATGCAAAATCCTGTTTGAAACACCAGAAACTGAACACTAATTCTTTCTTTCTCTTTCTATTTCCACTGTAACAATCCTTTAACTTTACCTCTATCCCCAGCCCTATGAATCCCTCAGGATGTAGAAGAAAAATACGTGGAAAGGCAGAAAAGAAAAGCATGGCTTTTAAAAATGAATATTACCTCCGTCAGAGGCATTTGAACCAGAGCAACTCCACCCTGAATAAGGGCTAGGTAAAATAAAGTGAGACCTGCTGAACTGCATTCCTGGGAGTTTAGGCATGCCTAGTCTCAGGATGAGACAGGAGGTTGGCAGGGTTGGTATCACAAGATACAGGTCATAAAGGCCCTGCTGATAAAACAAGATGTGGTAAGCAAACCAGCCAAAACCCACCAAAACCAAGATGAAAGTGAACTCTGGTCATCCTCACTGCTCCTTATATACTAACTATAATGCATTAGCATGCTAAAAAAAAAAAAAAAAAAAAAAACAAAAAACAAAAAACACCCCCATCAGTACTATGACAGTTCACAAATGTCATGGCAATGTCCAAAAGTGACCCTATATGATCTAAAACTGTGAGGAGCCCTAAGTTCCAGGAATTGCCTGCCCCTTTCCTAGAACACCCATGAATAATCTACCCCACTTTTAGTATATAATCAAGAAATTACTGCAAGTATACTCAGTCGAACAGCCCATTCCACTTCTCTGTTTATAGAACAGCCATTCTTTTGCTTCTTTATTTCTCTAATAAACTTGCTTTCAAATTATTCTGAACTCACCCCAAATTCTTCCTTGGTTAAGGTACAAGAACCCTCTCTTGGGGTCTGGATCAGGACCCCTTTCCAGTAACATCTCAGTTGTAGTCACACTTAGCAGCTGTGAGTACGTACATTTTCTGATTCTTACATGCAAATGTAAGAATACCTTTTTTCTTTAAAAGTTTTTCCTATTCAACCTTAGAGACTTTCTTTTATCACTTATGCAATGCATGAGCTGTTAACTTGGACACTCACTCACTTAATAACAGGTACACCTAATGTAACTGAGCAGCTTAGCTTCAAACTGCATTTGAAAACTTTTTCTTTCCTCCTTTTTCCTTAGTCTCAATACAGCTTTGAGACAAACTATGGATGTGTTTTCTTTTGTCTAGAAATACAGCCTTGGAATGTGCTTTAAAACCCCACTCCCTTCCCTTTCAACCCACGTTATGCTCTCATGCCATATGCACATTTATTTACCTCGATGTTTGTTACGCTCACACCATGCCCACCACTTAGCTGGTCACATATTTCCCTAGAAGCTTCAAGGGCCGAATTCTGACACAACCTAGGCACCGCCAGAACTCTCTCCCCAGCTGAAGATACTTCGAGGCCAGCGTTCACTCCCAGCTAGAAATTAACGGCAAGATCGACAGCAATTAATTTGTAACCTACTTAGGCCCACGACGGAGCCGGCCCCTTCACCAGATGGAACAATAATTCAAGATAAGCTGTTGGAGTGAGTCACGCCAACTGGCACCTCCTAGCCCCTCCATCCCTCCCCTGTATTCCAAGTCTCGCCCCTCCTTCCCTCCCCTGTATTCCAAGTACCCTTCTTAAAACCCTTGCCCTCTCTTCAGAAATTGGAAAGGTGGCAATTTTCAGAAAGGATTCTGGCCTCTTCCCCACTTCTGGCAAAAGATAATAAAATTCACTCTTTTTATCACCCCTCGCTCTTGTCATTTTGGCTTTTTTTCCTACATGGAGAACAGCCGGACCATCTTTTGGTTACAATAAGCCTTTACTATGGAGATAAAACTACAAAGAACAATTAGATTAATGCCAGAAAATAGTATGCTCTTCATATTATTTCCATCACTTAGAAACAGTTTGCTTTTTAGGTCACTTTTCTTTTTCTTTTTAAGTTTGTGTGGGTTTTTTTGTTTGTTTGTTTTGTTTTATTATACTTTAAGTTCTAGGGTACATGTGCACAACGTGTAGGTTTGTTACATAGGTATACATGTGCCATGGTGGTTTGCTCATCAACTCGTCATTTACATTAGGTATTTCTCCTAATGCTTTCCCTCCCCAGCCCCCTACCCTGCAACAGGCCTGGTGTGTAATGTTCCCCGACCTGTGTCCAACTGTTCTCATTGTCCAGTTCCCACCTATGAGTGAGAACATGTGGTGTTTGGTTTTCTGTCCTTGTGATAGTTTGCTCAGAATGATGGTTTGCGGTTTCATCCATATCCCTGCAAAGGGCATGAATTCATCCTTTTTTATGGCTGCATAGTATTCCATGGTGTATATGTGTGACATTTTCTTAATCCAGTCTATCACTGATGGACATCTGGGTTGGTTCCAAGTCTTTGCAATGGTGAATAGTACTGCAATAAACAAATAACACATGTGCATGTGTCTTTATAGCAGCATGATTTATAATCCTTTGGATATATACCCAGTAATGGGATGGCCGGGTCAAATGGTATTTCTAGTTCTAGATCCTTGAGGAATCGCCACACTGTCTTCCACAATGGTTGAACTAATTTACACTCCCACCAACAGTGTAAAAGCACCCCTATTTCTCCAAATCCTCTTCAGCATCTGTTGTTTCCTGACTTTTTAATGATTGCCATTCTAACTGGCGTGAGATGATATCTCATTATGGTTTTGATTTGCATTTCTCTGATGACTAGGGATGATGAGCATTTTCTCATGTGTGTGTTGGCTGCATAAATGCCTTCTTTTGAGAAGTGTCTGTTCATATCCTTTGCCCACTTTTTGGTGGGGTTTTTTCTTGTAAATTTGTTTAAGTTCTTTATAGATTCTGGATATTAGCCGTTGGTCAGATGGGTGGATTGAAAAAATTTTCTCCCATTGTGTACGTTGCCTATTCACTCTGATGGTAGTTTCCTTCGCTGTGCAGAAGCTCTTTAGTTTAATTAGATCCCATTTGTCAATTTTGGCTTTTGGTGCCATTGCTTTTGGTGTTTTAGTCATGAAGTCCTTGCCCATGCCTATGTCCTGAATGGTATTGCCTAGCTTTTCTTCTGGGTTTTTATGGTTTTAGGTCTAACATTTAAAAGTCTTTGATCCATCTTGAATTAATTTTTGCATGAGGTATAAGGAAGGGATCCAGTTTCAGCTTTCTACATATGGCTAGCCAGTTTTCCCAGCACCATTTATTAAATAGGGAATCTTTTCCCCATTTCTTGTTTTTGTCGGGTTTGTCAAAGATCAGATGGTTATAGACGTGTGGTGTTATTTCTGAGGTGTCTGTTCTGTTCCATTGGTCTATATATCTGTTTTAGTACCAGTACCATGCTCTTTTGGTTACTGTAGCCTTATAGTATAGTTTGAAGTCAGGTAGGGTGATGCCTCCAGCTTTGTTCTTTTTGCTTAGGATTTGTCTTGGCAATGTAGGCTCTTTTTTGGTTCCATATGAACTTCAAAGTAGTTTTTTCCAATACTATGAAGAAAGTCATTGGTAGCTTGATGGGGATGGCACTGAATCTATAAATTACGTTGGGTAGTATGGTCATTTTCACAATGTTGATTCTTCCTATCCATGAGCATGGAATGTTCTTCCATTTGTTTGTGT
>NW_012108031.1:1196923-1208144 GCF_000951045.1 Mandrillus leucophaeus | reverse complement strand
TCCTGAGTTCTAATTTGATTGCACTGTGGTCTGAGAGGCAGTTTCTTATAATTTCTGTTCTTTTATATTTGCTGTGGAGTGATTTACTTCCAATTATATGGTCAATTTTAGAATATGCACGATATGGTGCTGAGAAGAATGTACATTCTGTTGATTTGGGGTAGAGAGTTCTATAGATGTCTATGAGGTCAGCTGGATGCAGAGCTGAGTTCAAGTTCTGGATATCCTTGTTAACTTTCTGTCTCGTTGATCTGTCCAATATTGACGGTGGGGTTTGAAAGTCTCCCATTATTATTGTGTAGGGGTCTAAGTCTCTTTGTAGGTCTCTAAGGACTTGCTTTATGAATCTGGGTGCTCCTGTATTGGGTGCATATATATTTAGGATAGTTAGCTCTCCTTGTTGAATTGATCCCCTTACCATTATGAAATGGCCTTCTTTGTCTCTTTTGATGTTTGTTGGTTTAAAGTCTGTTTAATCAGAGACAGGGATTGAAACCCCTACTTTTTTCTTTTGCTGGTTAGATCTTCCTCCATCCCTTTATTTTGATCCTATGTATGTCTAGGCACATGAGATGGGTCTCCTGAATACAGCACACTGAGATGTCTTGACTCTATCTAATTTGCCTGTCTGTGTCTTTTAATTGGGGCATTTAGCCTATTTACATTTAAAGTTAATATTGTTTTGTGTGAATTTGATCCTGTCATCATGATGTTAGCTGGTTATTTTGCCCATTAATTGATGCAGTTTCTTCATAGCATTGATGGCCTTTACCATTTGGCATGTTTTTGCAGTGGCTAGTACCGGTTGTTCCTTTCCATGTTTAGTGCTTCCTTCAGGAGTTCTTGTATGGCAGGCCTGGTGGTGACAAAATCTCTAAGCATTTGCTTGTCTGTAAAGGATTTTATTTCTCCTTCACTTAGGAAACTTAGTTTGGCTGGATATGAAATTCTGGATTGAAAATTCTTTTCTTTAAGAATGTTGAATATTGGCCCCCACTCTCTTCTGGCTCTGTCTCTTATACACATCTAGATGTGTATAAGAGACAGGGATAGGAAATTCCGGGTTGAAAATTCTTTTCTTTATGAATGTTGAATATTGGCCCCCACTCTCTTCTGGCTTGTAGAGTTTCTGCCGAGAGATCTGCTGTTAGTCTGATGGGCTTCCCTTTGTGGGTAACCCGACCTTTCTCTCTGGCTGCTCTTAACACTTTTTCCTTCATTTCAACCTTGGTGAATCTGACAATTATGTGTCTTGGGGTTGCTCTTCTCAAGGAGTATCTTTATGGCATTCTCTGTATTTCCTGAATTTGAATGTTGGCCTGCCTTGCTTGGTTGGGGAAGTTCTCCCGGATAATATCCTGAAGAGTGTTTTCCAACTTGGTTCCATACTCCCCATCACTTTCAGGTACACCAATCAAAGATAGATTTGGTCTTTTCACATAGTCCCATATTTCTTGGAGGCTTTGTTCATTTCTTTTTACTCTTTTTTTCTCTAAACTTGTCTTCTCGCTTTATTTCATTAATTTGATCTTCAATCACTGATATCCTTTCTTCCACTTGATCAAATCGGCTACTGAAGCTTGTGCACGTGTCACGTAGCTCTCATGCCATGGTTTTCAGCTCCATCAGGTTATTTATTCTAGTTAGCCATTCATCTAATCTTTTTTCAAGGTTTTAGCTTCCTTGCAATGGGTTAGAACATACTCCTTTAGCTCAGAGAAGTGTTTTATTACCAACCTTCTGAAGCCTGCTTCTGTCAACTCATCAAAGTCATTTTCCATCCAGCTTTGATCTGTTGCCCCTTTTCTTTCTTTGAAACAGGAAGAGTCTCACTCTGTTGCCCAGGCTTGGGTGCAGTGGCACTGTGATGGTTAATACTGAGTGTCAACTTGATTGGATTGAAGGATACAAAGTATTGATCCTGGGTGTGTCTGTGAGGGTGTTGCCAAAGGAGATTGACATTTAAGTCAGTGGTCTGGGAAAGGCAGACCCACCCTTAATCTGGGTGGGCAAAATCTAATCAGTTGCCAGCACAGCTAGAATATAAGCAGGCAGAAAAATGTGAAAAGAGAGACTGGCCTAACCTCCCAGCCTACATCTTTCTCCTGTGCTGGATGCTTCCTGCCCTCAAACATCGGACTTCAAGTTCTTCAGTTTGGGAACTTGGACTGGCTCTCCTTGCTCCTCAGCCTGCAGACAGTCTGTTGTGAGACTTTGTGATGGTGCAAGTTAATACTTAATAAACTCCCCCTTATATATGTATCTCTTCCATTAGTTCTGTCCCTCCAGAGAACCCTAATACAGGCACAGCCACCTTGAATTTGGGGGCTCAAAATATCCTTCCACTTCAGCCTCCCAAGTAGCACCACCACACCTGGCTAATTTCTTTTTTTTTTTTTTTGTAGGGATAGAGTCTCACCATGTTTCCCAGGTTGGTCTTGATCTCCTGGGCTGAAGCAATCCTCCTGCCTCAGCCTCCCAAAGAGCTGTGATTACAGGCGTGAGCCACTGCACTCGGCTAGAGCTTTTTATTTCTAAGACATTTTTCCCACGGTTTCTGTGATTCTCATGACCTACTTTACAGTGTAGTCAATTGGTGTGGATTTTCATGGGTGAGAAACTATCTTGACAGTTTCTCCCCATATCAACAATAGCAAGCCAGAAGCAAATGCCAAAAATCTTAACTCCCTTTAAAATAGTGAAATGAATACATACACCAAAAAGAAAAGGAACTAGTTACTCTAGCTACAGTTAGAAAATGTACAGAAATCCCTAAATTCACAGGGAGCTCTCCATCACGTTAGCTTTATAGCCTAAAGAAAATACCCCACAGGGAGAACTGGGAGATGCAGCTTTCTCACTTCCACTTCCCCGCCAGGCTTTCACTCAGAATTAGCACTTTCCTAAGTTTCAGCTTCACTCTTCTAACCACGTACAAAAGTCACTGTAATTGTTTCCTTCCATCACTGCCACCTCATTTCTCCTCTCTGCAAAGTATGGGTGAGTAAAACAAGCAGACTTCTTACTTTCTAACAAAGGTTGCAGACAGGCCCAAAGCAAGAACTGCTGGGCACTTATACCTGGGCACAGGAATCCTGGCTGCCCCCTGAAACACTGGAAAGTAAAGTCAAGAAATTAGTTAGGATTTAGAAAGTCAAACCAACCAACACTTTCTAAAGTTTGGCAGCATAATCATCTAAGAAAGATTTTTTCCATCAGAAGATTTTTTTAAACTACCATTACGTTACAGATGCTATGCTTCAGGCTGCCAGGTCATGTCCATTTTTTCTAGTGAAACGTTTGAAAAGATCTTCCTTTCTCTCAGGCTGGTACAATGCTCAAGGATGAAAACACTAACCTATTAAGAATAAATAATGTTTTAACCCTAAACAAACTATAGATAACACGTAATTTTTTAAGATAAAAATACAAGGCTCTTAAACAGATACTTGCATACCAATCTTCATAGCAGTGTTGTTATTCACAATAGCCAAAAGGTGGAAACAACCAAAATGTGTATCAGTGGATGAATAGATGAACAAAATATGGTACATACATACAATGGAATATTATTCAGCCTTAAAAAGGAAGAAAATTCTGATACATGTGGCGACATGGATGAACCTTGAAGACACTATGTTAAGTGAAATAAGCCAGACATAAAACGACATACATTGGCCAAGCACAGTGGTTCATGCCTAGAATCCCAGCACTTTGGGAGACCAAGGTGGGTGGATGGCTTCAGCCCAAGGTTGGAGACCAGCCTGGGAAATGTGGCAAAATCTCATCTCTACTAAAAAATACAACAAATTAGTGGGGTGTGGTGGCACGTGCCTGTAATAACCAGCTACTTGCAAGGCTGAGGTGGCAGAATCACCTGAGCCCAGGAGTTCAAGGCTGCAGTAAGCCAAGATCGTGCCACTGCAGTCCAGCCTGGGCAACAGGAGTGAGACCCTGTCTCAAAATATATATATATACATGACAAATATTGCACGATTCTACTTATATGACATACTTGGAATAGTCAAATTCATAAAGACAAAGAAAAATACCTGTTATTATATATTACTGGGGAGAGGAAAGAGTGGGGAGTTATTGTCTAATGAGTATGGCGTTCAAGACGATAAAAATGTTCTCAAGATGTGTGGTGGTAACGGTTGCACAAGAATGTAAATGTGCTCAATACTATTGAACTGTATACTTAAAAATTGCTGAGGTGGAAATTGTTATGCTGTATATATTTTACCATGGTAAAACACATATAGGCCAGAGTGCAGTGGCTCATGCCTATAATCCCAGCACTTTGGGAGGCCAATGCAGGAGGATCACTTGAGGCCAGGAGTTTAAGATCAGCCTGGGTAACATAGTAAGCCCTCATCTCTACAAAAAAAATAAATAAATAAAAAATTAGCAAGGCATGGTAGCACATGCCTATAGTCTCAGTTACTCAGGAGGCCAAAGTGGGAGGATTGTTTGAGCCCAGGAGGTCAGGACTACAGTGAGTCATTATTATGCCACTGAACTCCAGCCTGTGTGACAGAGCAAGACTCTGTTTCAAACAAGTAAAAAATAAAACATATACACACACCCAAAGCTGTGTTCTTGCTCTCAAAATAAAAAGTTCCTCAGTCCCATGCTCCCGTACTTGCTTATGTACTGCTGAGAATCCCATTTTTGTTTTAGAGTACCAATCCTATGAGGCACACTTTCACCAGCTGTAAATCCTCTTCCTCTGCCTTGGAGTTGTGCTTCTCAATTACACGTAGTGGGAAGCAGTGTTCTCATCATGGAGAGGAGGCAGCAGTAGACCCCAAGGCCTTCATCCTGTTCTGCTCAAGCACCTATCTGTGCCTGTGCTGCCACCCATCAATCTCTGCAAAGAGTGCTTCCTGTTTCTCCCCAGCTGTCAGCTATCCCATTGGTGTCAGTTGAATTCAAAGGGCACTTTGACCCCCGAGAAAACATTTTGACAGTCAGATGGTTTCACTGAGAAAATCCATCAAAGATTCAGAACTAGCTGAAACTGTATCATATGAAATGGGGAGGAAGGTGAGTAAGGGCCTCCCAACCCCTGCCTTCAATGCTGACTGAAGATGGGAAGTGAAGGGTCCCAATGTTGAAGGGAGAGAATCTCCTGTTGTCCCTTTTACTCCTGTCCTCACACTGGATTCCACAAATGCCCTCAGGTTTTGAACCTGACCCTGTCTTTGAAGTATCACTGTCTTAGTCTGTTTTCTGCTGCTATCACAGAATGCCACTGGAGAATTTATAATGAATAGAAATTTCTTTGGCTTGTAGCTCTGAAGACTGGGAAGTCCAAGGGCATGGCACTGGCATCTGCCAAGAGTCATCTGATGGTGGCAGTGGAATGGCAAGTAAGCACATGAGAACAAGAGAAAAAGGGGTCCAAACCTCCACAATAACCGCCCCCCCTCCACAAACAATGGCATTAATCCATTCATGAGGGCTTTGCCTCGTTAGGTGACCTAATCACCTCTTAAAGGTCCCACTCTTAATACTGTCACAATGGCAATCAAATTTCAAATGGTTTGGAGGAAACATTTAAACCATAACAATCCACCCCTGCCACCCCCTAAAAAAAGTTATATCCTTCTCACATACAAAATGCATTCATTCCATCACAATCATTCCAAAAGTCTTGTTTCAGCATCAACTCAAAAGTCTAAAGTCTCATCTAAATCATATAGGGGTGAGACTCAAGGCATGATTCATATTGAAGCAAATTTCCTTCATCTGTGAATTCAAAACAAGTTATCTACTTCCAAAATACAAGAATGGGATAGGCATGGGACAAACATTCCCATTCCAAAAGGGAGAAAGATGCAAGATGACAGGAGTAACAGGTCCCAAATGAGTCCAAAACCCAACAGGAAAATCAATGTTAAGTTTTAAAGCTCCAGAATAATGTCCTTTGACTGCATATTCTGCATCCTAGGCATCCTGGGGAGTAGTTGGACTCCCAGAGCCTTGGGCAGCCTGGGTGCCCCTGCTCCTATGGTTTTGCTGGTCTCAGTCCACACTGCAGCTCTCTAAGGTTGGAGTCTTGTGCCTGTGGCTGTCCCAGGCTGGAGTTGCACACTCATGGCCCTAGAGCTCTGAGGTCTCAGTGGTAGTCCCATTCCCATGGTTCCACTAGGCATTACCCTATTAGGGATGCTCTGTGGCAACTCCATCCCTGGGCAAGTTTCTGCACAGATGCCCGCACTATCTGTGACATCTTCTACAATCTGGGTGGAGGTAGCCATCCCCTTATGGCTCTTACATCTTGAGACCTTTCAGATTTAACACCATGTGGATACCACCAAGACTCACCACTAGTGCCATCCAGAATGGCAGCCTAAGCCACACCTGGGCCCATTTGAGTTGTGGCTGGGGTGGCTGAAGGGTGCTGTGCTGATATGCAGAATCACAGTCCCAAGGAGTCCCTGGGCAGTGAGCCCATGGATGCTCCAGGCCCATTCCTTGAAACCATCCTGACCTCCTAGAGCTCGGGGCCTGTGATGGGAGGAGCAGCCTCAAAGATCTCTGAAATAACTTTGGGGTGTTTCTCCCATTGTCTTGCTGAATGACACCTGGCTTCCTTCTATCTGTGCTAATCTCTTTAGCAAATGGTTGCTTGGCCACACCCTTAGTATTCTCTCCTGAACATGCTTTTCTACTCTTTACATGGCCAGACTGTGAATTTTCCATATTTTTCTGATCTGCTTCTATTCTAATTATAAATTCCATCTTTAAGTTATTTATGTCCTCTCACATCTCACTGTGTGTAGTTAAAAGTAGCCACACAACAGCCTGAATGCTTCGCTGTTTAGATATTTCTTCTGCCAGATATCCTAGTTCATTGCTCTTAAGGTCTGCATTCCATAAAGCCCTAAAGGCATGGATACAATTCAGCCAAGTCATTTGCAACTATATAACAAGGATGGCCTTTACTCCAGTTTCCAATATCTTTTTTCTCATTTTTGTCTAAGACCTCATCAGGATGGCCTTTACTGTCTATATTTGTACCAACATTCTGACCAGGACCACATGAGTGATTCCTAAGAAAATTTAGACTGTCTTTAGTTCTGAGGTCCTCTAATCCCTCACCAGAATTGCCCTGAACACTAACACTTCATTCATGACAATTTAGATTTTTTTCTAGGCTGCTCCTCCAAATTCTTTCAGCCTCTACTCATTACACAGTTCCGAAGTTAATTATATATTTTCAGGTATTTGTTATAGCAACAGCCCCACTTCTCCATACCAATTTTTTGTCTTAGAGTTCTTTAGAGAGGCAGAACCAATTGAAGAAGGTGAGAGAGAGAGGTGAGAAGGTATTTATTAGGGGAATTGGCTCATACAATTATGGAGGCTGAAAAGTCCCATGACAGCGGTCTGCAAACAGGAGACCCTGAGATGCTGGTAGCATAGTTCAGTCCAAGCCCAAACACCTGAGAATCCAGGAGGTTACCCAAGCCCTGGATTGCAAAGGCCAGAGAGCCTGGAGTTCTGACGCCCCAAGGCAGAATAAGAAATGTGTATCCCAGCTCCAGGAGAGGGACCAATTTGCCCTTCCTCTGTTTTTGTTCTATCTTGGCCCACATTAAGAGCAGATCTTCCCCCACTTAATCCAATCAAACTCACACATCAGTCTCCTCTGGAAATACAATGACAGACACACCCAAAAATAATGCTTTACAAGTTATCTAGGTATTCCTTAATCCAGTCACAGCTAAATCAACTTCACACCTAAAATTAACCATCACGACCATGCTTCTTATATGCCTTTTTGTATAATCATCTGAAGTAAGGGTTAAAAATTGAGACAGTAAGTCATCTCACTTGGCAGCTGTTAGAAAAACTTTCTGTCTGGAGTTGGGATGGGTCTACAAATATATGTTGTGGTCCAGTCATCTGGATTCCCATGCCTAATCTTGACCTTGTCCCCTCTGTTAACATCTTATCTGGATGGGTGACTTAGAATTTCCCTTTGGTAATGTCATAAAATCTTATTATATGCATCCACACACTCAGCTGTTTTTTTTCTTAGGGATTTTAATGCAGCTTGTAAATTTCAAAGAGGAGTTAACAGTTGCAAACTTTTTAGCTGAAACAATGTATTAAAAAGACTTTTTGACAAGGGTAGATGAGTCCTGACGTCTTTGCAGAATTTGTCCTTTTCAAAAGTATCTGCATTTTTCCAATGCTTGGGATGACAAATTCTCAGATGTGTGACATTTTGTGGGAGATCCAAGGAAAGAGACAAAACAAAAACAAACAAACAAACAAAAAATTTAAATTGGAAAAGAAAACCATTTGAGATTGGTTCAGCTCAATCTTGAAATAAACCGTTCAGAAAAACCTGCATTTTCTCTAAGCATTTGGCAGCAATATTAGCCACAAATGGTTTACACTATCATTTAATTTCCCATTGGAACTTTGAGGGGATAAAAACACTAAGAATGAAATTAAGTAATATATGTGCAAGTGCCTAGATCAGTGCCTGGTACAATGTCGGTGCTTAGTTGAATTTGAAAAATAGTAATAACTTCTTTTACTAACCCAGTTATAAACCATTTTTCTATATTTGATAGTGATGTTACCTGGGGATGTTAATTTGGTTGTCTGTTTATTGCTTCATCTGCTTCTGGGTGCCCAGTTTATAAGAATGGATCAGGCTCAAATATACCTAACTCCTACTTGAGCAAGGAAAGGCATACATGGGTTCCTACACCTAACCAGCAGGAAGTGAACTTAAGGGATTTACCACAATTCTCTTCTAAACTCCAAAAATGGTAATGCTTCACAAATAGGGCAAGTCTAAGATTAGGCAACAGGATGAAAAAATTATATGAATCTATTCTTTCTCCTATAGGGTTTCCTCCCCTGGTCCTATTCATAATAAGATTAAAAATCATCAAAACACAGTAGGCCCCATAAAAACACGAAAAACTTACATTGCTAATTTAGGGAGTGTATCAGTCCATTCTCACACTGCTATGAAGAAATACCTGAGACTGGGTAATTTATAAAGAAAAGAGGTTTAATTGACTCACAGTTCCGCATGGCTGGGGAGGCCTCAGGAACCTTACAATAATGGTGGAAAGCACCTTTTCACAGGGAAGAGAATAAGAACCAGCAGAGGAAATGCCAGACACTTATAAAACTATCAGATCTCATGAGAACTCATTCACTATCATGAGAACAGCATGGAGGAACCACCCCATGATTCAATTACCTCCCACCAGGTCCCTCCCATGATACATGAGGATTATGGGGATTACAATTCAAGATGAGATTTGGATTGGGACACAGCCAACACATATCGGGAGATACCGGTGACCTCTTTTCACACCATTCGCACTCTCAGTGCCACCGTTTGAAAGAGAATTGACAGAGCAAGACAGCTATATTGATAAAGGTTTTTTTTTCTAAGAATTAACTCTTAAATGGCAGGGCTTAGTTTTATCAGTCCTAAATTGAAAAAACTTCCCAAGCAGATGTTGAATTTCTCCTTATTCATAACTCACTCAGCTTAATCTTACATTTCTTGTGTTCCCCAGACTGCCTAAGTTTTTATTTTTTATTTAGTCTTAGCCCTTTTGCTTCAAAACAGGTTTTATTTACACTGTGCTTTCAGCATTATTTTTCTTAATATTATATTCTAAAACACTGTTGTCCTAGATTTTACTGCACCCTGAAGTCCATTTTTATGCTTTAAAAGTGATTAGATGGTTTATTTCATTTGCTTGCTTTTGTTTACTGATTTTAAGTTTAGTGAAAATAAGGTCCAACATTAGGGTATGCTTTATGAGATAACCTGGGGGGTCTTCTCATTATCCACATTCTTACTTCAGAAACCTTTATAATTACCCTAGAGAGTGTACAGGCAGAGAAGAGGTAAACTGCAATGAAGTCATCACTTATACAGCACCTATAGAGAAGAGAGAGACATTTAACTGTGTTCAGGTCTTCTCTCTTGCTCACCAAAAGAACACTCATTTTCTAGATGTAAAGTATCTTTGTTTATCCTAAAATTGTGTTCTCCCCTTCTCAGAAGCATTTTAAGAAGCAATTTGATTTGTCTGGGGACTCTGGGTGTGTGTTGGGGTATGCATTCAACACTTAGGTAGTTACAACTCTGCCTTAGTCTTCACTTCCTGCTTATATGGTGCCTCTAGGTCAACCAAACTAAGGCCCTCTCTGTTGCTCTGGTGTTTCCTGGGTATTTACAAAGCATTGCACATCCACATGGCCTTCTAGATTCTAAAAAATATGTCAAAAATTTTCAAAGTCTCTTATGTACCTCTTGTTTCCCAGACTTTCCTATTACATATCTGGCCAGGTTTGTTTGCCTCAACTGGTAGCCCAGCTTCAGGAAACTGAAATATTAAAGAATTTCCATAGATCGCACTTGACAAATGCCTTGGGGATAGATCTTTTCCCAGAGATCAAGTTCTGAGTCAGATTAGACAGTGACGATGCCAGTCCTCTCACTAATTGTGTTTTGCTTTGAAATATATAGTTATTTTTCATAAAAGTATATTATTTGTGTTAAAATAAAATTAGTAATTTTTAAATGAAGTATGAAATAATAACATTATTTTTATGTTTTCTCAGTTTTAATCTCTAATACATTAAATACTGATAGACATAATACACATAAACCAAATCTCTTTAGGGTCCTCAATGATTTTTATGAGTGTAAAGGAGTTCTTAGATCAAAAAGTTAGAAGACTACTGGTGTATTTTAAGGTCTAAGGATTTTTTTCTCTAACAATTTGAAGATGCTACTTCATTGTGATCTTGCATCTCATGTCATTAAAGAGAAGTTTGACATTAATTTTATTCTTGTTCCTTTATTGGTGATCTGTTCCTTCCCTCAGAAGCTTTTAGAGTTTTCTTTGGTTCTTTGTTGTTTCTACATTTTATTACAGTATATCTAAGTGTAAGTTTATTTTTAACTATACTATTTTGTAATGTTTAGGTTGCTTCTACTTCTTATTCTGTAAATTTCTCCATTATTATTTCTTAAAATATTTATACTTCTTTGCTTATTTTTTCCTCTCCTTTGGAGTCTTCTATTGTACAGAGGTTAAGACTATTCCTACTCTCCATATTTCTTTATATTTGTGTGTATATATATAAATTTATATATATACATATTTTGTGCATATATATTTGTGTATATATACACATATATATGAGGAATTGTTCA
>NW_012108031.1:1196180-1196873 GCF_000951045.1 Mandrillus leucophaeus | reverse complement strand
TGCATCTATTGAGATAATCATGTGGTTTTTGTCATTGGTTCTGTTTATGTGATGGATTATGTTTATTGATTTGTGTATGTTGAACCAGCCTTGCAACACAGGGATGGAGCCAACTTGATCGTGGTGGATAAGCTTTTTGATGTGCTGCTGGATTTGGTTTGCCAGTATTTTATTGACGATTTTCGCATCAATGCTCATCAGGAATATTGGTCTAAAATTCTCTTTTTTTGTTGTGTCTCTGCCAGGCTTTGGTATCAAGGTGATGCTGACCTCATAAAATGAGTTAGGGAGGATTCCCTCTTTTTCTATTGATTGGAATAGTTTCAGAAGGAATGGTATCAGCTCCTCCTTCTACCTCTGGTAGAATTCGGCTGTGAATCTGTCCGGTCCTGGACTTTTTTTGGTTGGTAGGCTATTAATTATTGCCTCAATTTCAGAACCTATTATTGGTCTATCCAGAGATTCAACTTCTTCCTCCTTTAGTCTTGGGAGGGTGTATGTGTCCAAGAATGTATCCATTTCCTCTAGATTTTCTAGTTTATTTGCACAGAGGTGTTTATAGTATTCTCTGATGGTAGTTTGTATTATTGTGGGATTGGTGGTGATATCCCCTTTATCATTTTTTATTGCATCTATTTGTTTCTTCTCTCTTTTCTTCTTTATTAGTCTTGCTAGCAGTCTATCAATTTTGTT
>NW_012108031.1:1152334-1193548 GCF_000951045.1 Mandrillus leucophaeus | reverse complement strand
TTTTTTAGATGAGTCTCTCTCTGTCTCCCAGGCTGGAGTGCAGTGGCACAATCGCAGCTCACTGCAACCTCCGCCTCCTGGGTTCAAGCAATTCTCTGTCCCAGCCTCCTGAGTAGCTGGGATTACAGGTGCTCACCACCACACCTGGCTAATTTTTTTTATTTTTAGTAGAGATGGGGTTTCACCATCTTGGCCAGGCTGGTCTTGAACTCCTGACCTCGTGATCCACCCATCTCAGCCTCCCAAAGTGCTGGGATTACAGGCATGAGCCACCACTCCCGGCCTTATTTGTTTATATTTCTATCCTTTTTTTCTCCTCCTAATCAGTAAGAACACCTCATGGTAATCATTTAGAGTTCTAGTTCATTCTTTTTATTCGATATTTCTTTTTATTCAATTATTTCTAATATTTTTTGTTGTAACATACAACAAACATGGAGAAAATGTGTAAAATATAAATATCTAGCTGGACAAAGTATTTTAGAGTGAATACTAATACAATCACCGTCAGGGCTGACTTCATGGGCATGCAGTCACACAGGAACCCACATTTAGAAGAGCCTCATGCTTGGTTTACTCCTCTGCTGTCTCTGTGTTGAGATTTTTAAGTAATTTTTAAGCCAGAGGCCCTACATTTTTATTTTGCTCAGGCCTCACAAATTATGTGGCCCATCCTAATCACCACTCATGTCAAGAAACAAAAAGTTTGCCACCCTTCGGATGCGCCTGACATTTTCCTTACTAATTACAATCTCTTTCCTCCCACAGAAGTAATATCTATCCTGACTTTTATAGTAGCCATCTCATTGCTTTTTATATTTTTAAAACGTGTATATGATCCTAAATACTACTGTTTCATTTTCCCTGCCTTAGGAAATATCTCACATTGTAGCACATTAATAAGGTGGATGTACTAAGGTGCTCCAGAGGGACAGAACCAATAGGATATATGTATAAATAAAAGCGAGTTTATTAGGGAGAACTGCCTCACATAATTATAAGGCAAAGTCCAACAAAAGGCCATCTGCAAGCTGGGGACAAGAGAAGCCAGTAGTGGCTCACTCTAAGTCCAAAAGCCTAAAAAACAGCAAAGCTAACAATGCAGCCTTCAGTCTGCAGCTGAAGGCCCACGAGCCCCTGGGAAGCTGCTGGTGAAAGTCCCAGGGTCCGAAGCACAAAGAACCTGGAGTCTGACGTACAAGGGCAAGAGAAGCAGAAGCAAGTGTCTGGCACAGGAAGAATACAAAGAGCCGGAAGACTCAGCAAGCAAACTTAGCCACCTTCTTCTGCCTACTTTGTTCTAGCTGCACTGGCAGACGATTGGATGGTGTCCACCCACCCTGAGGGTAGGTCTTCCTCTCCCAGTCCACTGACTCACATGTCACTCTCCTCTGGCAACACTCTTACAGATACACCCAGAAACAATCCTGTATCAGGCATCTGGGCATCCCTCAATCCAGTCAAGCTGACACCTAATATTAACCATCATGGTGGAACATACTGAAGTCATTACAATTTTAACTATGAAAATTACAGGAAATGGAAATAGGGAGTTCTCTGTTCCTGACAAGGTGGCTAATTATAATAGACTCTGACTTCCTTCCCAACCCAACCCTGAAGATGAAACACAGAAAAGAGCCATCAAATGAAACTAGGGAATGAATATTAACAAGGGGAGAGGGAAGCTACAATATGACAGACACCAAGCTACAATGGTGAGCCTAATAGACAGGGTTCCTGCACAGATATCAAACAAATGATCACACAATGTATATGTGTGATAAATGTTGAAGGAAAAGGAACCCAGTGCAATAAAAGCACAGAATGAGTATTTCACTGAGCCTGAAGTGTCTAAGAAAGCTTCCCAGGGTAACTTTTGCTCTGAGGTCTGAAAGATGAATAGGAGTGAACTGAAGTGAGCTGTGTTGTGAGACAGATCACATTACAGCTGAAGAATTCTAAGAAGACATATGTGGCCAATGAAGAGGAGATGACAGATCAACCCGGAGGAATAAGCCGGGGCCAGTTCAAACAGGCTTTATCCCAACAGCAATGATTTTAACTAGGTCTGTTGATCCAATTTGGTTTTAAACTATCACTAGCGTAACAGAGAATCGATTGGAAAGGGAGAAGGGAAATACAGACACCAATTAAATGGCTACTGAAGTCATCCAAGTGAGAGATGCTGATGACTTGTTTAAAGCAATGGCAGTTAAGATGAAGAGAAACAGATCAATTTGAAAGATATTAAGAAGTAAAATAGTCAGTTGTGATAGTGGGACTTGAAGTATAAGGATACATTCAGAGCAAGAATAATCCTCCAGTTCCTGGCTTAGTCACCTGAGCAATTAGTGGTGCCATTTGCTGAGTTGGGAAACACAAAAGGAGAACACATAGGGGTGGGAGGTACAAACAATGAGCTCAATTCTGTTTTAGACATGGCAATTTAAGTTTTCTTTGAGACACCTGCTTTGAGATACTGAGTAGACAGTGTGGACCTCAAACCTTTCACATGATCAGTCAGTAGGTGAGACAGTAGACACAGCTAGTAATCTGTGTACATTAGAAATCATAGAAATAGAAAGAGAAATCACCCACTGACAAAGATTTTCAATGAGATTTTTACCTCCAGCCAACTCTTCATCCTCTTAGGTTACAGAAAACAAAAATTAGCTAAATTTAGCAAAACTTTCCTGATCACACTTAAGAACTTACTAGGAAAAAAAAAGGAAAGAAAAGGCTGAAAAATAATATTCTCTTCACATACACCTTTCTTACTTCTTTCTCCATTTTTCAAGGGAAGTAATGATGCCAGAGGCGCTATTCTTACTGGACAGCCCTATTCTGAGGCCATGACTCTAGTCTGAAGCACATAACAACCTATAATCTCTGATAAGTAAACATTTCCAATTTCTGGACATTAAATAATAATAATAGATTTAACAAAAAACAACTTGCAGGAGCCCTTTAAAAAGCATGGTATGGATTCTTAACTTTTATTATTGGGTGAGTACAACTGTGTTGAACATTAGGTAACTTGTTGAGAATGATGAAGACAGTGTACACAGAGATCTTTCTTACTAAAGGAGAGTAATTACTGGAATATTGAATATGACTTTCTACTACAAGTTTTTCAAAGGTAATATGTGCATCACTTTTCCTTTAAAGGCTGCAGATATAATTCTGTGTGAATTTCACATTTAAACACTAATTATTAATAATTCAAGAGTTTCTGTCAGATCACTGTATAATAAAGCATAACTTTCATAGCATCAACCATCGGTGTTTAAATGAAGGGTCCTCTTGAGGGGGTGGGGGTAATCTATCTAATGTTCTAGTGTGTTAGCCAAGGTCAAATCAGCCTTCAAGCTTTTCTTTTGTTCTAGCAGCATGTCACTTATAGAAATACATATTTCTTACTTGTTCTGTTTCTCCTTTCATGACACATTAAATTCTCTTAGCACCAATTATCAATTTATTAATTATCATCAAGTTAAAACCTGTTAAGAATGCCCAGAGGATATGTACAGTAGGTTCACAGCCATAGATACAATGGAGTTTAAAAACCCACTACCAATGAATCAGGGAGACTTTCATATGCTCAGGGACCATTATTTGAACTAAAAATAAAATTTCTAATTATTTTCATTTGTCAAAATGTCCTGCAGAATTCTATGCTGTGCTAATTTTAAGATTATAGAGTAATATAACAGATGTCATGGATAAAAGCCTTCAATGAAGGAGGTATTCTTTTTGGCATATCCTATTTCCTTGCTTATGAGCTCTTATCATTGAATAAAAAACATCAGGATATTACTGCGGGCATTCTCTGCCCCAGACTCTGAACCAGATATTTTCCATGATATCTTGTTTAGTCCTCACGACAACCTTATGAAGTGCATATTATCTGCATTTTGCAAAGGCAAAACTAGAATATATTTCAAAACTTTCCCAAGTCACACAGATAAATAAATAGCAGAACCATAAGTTAGAACCCTGTATTTGGTCTACAGAACTTCTATAGAAATAATGGTAAGGAATAGCTGGTAACCTGTGTAAGAAGAATAGCTGGTAACTTAAGAAAGAAGTAAGAAAGGTATATATGAAGAGAATGTAGTTTTTCAGCCCTTTCTTTCCTTTTTCCTACTAAACTCCTAAGTGTGATCAGGAAAGTTTTATGGAATTTAGGTAATTTTGTTTTCTGTATCCTAAGAGGATACAGAAATCCTAGAAGTAAGAAAAGAGAACTCACCCACTGACAAAGATTTTCAATGAGATTTTTACCTCCAGCCAATTCTTCATCCTGTCAGGATACAGAAAACAGAAGTTGCCTTGTTTCACCAGTTCCTTTTCCTACTTAGTATAAAAATTGTTTAGCTTGCAAGAACTAATGCTACCAAGATCTAACATTAACTATAGGGAAACAATAATCAAACAGAGTTGGAGAAACTTGCATGTGTGCGAATGACTTCAGAATTTTTCCTTTCTTCCTCTTTCTTTAGACCCAAACTAGGGATCAGACATTTCTACAAAAGCATGATAGCATTGAATAGTACCACATTTTCATAATTATTAACACTTTCTTTTTTGATCATTTTATTGTCAAAACTACTCGCTTTAAAATACCTCTGCCACTATCTCCATTTTGCCCTCCTTAAAGTTTTTGGCTTTTAAAATTTTTTTTAAATTTTCCATAGAAACCTAAGCTCCCCTATCTATTACATAAATTTGAATACCTTGAGATATACCTTGAGATATTAACTGTAGATTTAAACATGGTGAGTCCTGAAAGAATTCAATTAGGTAGGAAACCCCAGAATATATTTTATGCTCTTTAGGAATACTAATCATATATGTTGGATCTTTGTAACCGATCTTTGTAGCCATATCTATCATTTCTCTAATTGCTCTCATCTTTTTATTTTTTACTTTATCCTCTGTGATTTTTTTCAATTCTATTTCATGTCATGGTCTCTGTTTTCAGCTGTGTTGATTTTAAATTTTTGTACTACTGCTGATTCAGTTTTTATTCATTTGTTCCTTTTTTTTTTTTTTTTTTTTTGAGATGAAGTCTCATTCTTGTCATCCAGGCTGGAGTACAGTGGCACAATCTCGGCTCACTGCAACCTCTGCCTCTCTGGTTCGCTACTGACTCAGCCACCCGAGTAGCTGGGATTACAGGTGTGCACCACCACATCCGGCTAATTTTTGTATTTTTAGTAGAGATGGGGTTTTATCATGTTGGCCAGGCTGTCTGAGCATCACTCATTTGACTTTTTGTAACTTCTTCAATTGTTTCATATATTTAAGTGTATTCTTTCACCCCCAATGTTTAAAATTATGGCTAGCATACAAAAAATACAAAAAATAGTACAATAAACACCCATATCCATTACCTAAATTCAAAAATTACTCGCATTTTGCCATGTTCATTCTACTTTCTTTACTTATGTATAGTGAATCATTTGCAAATAAGATGCAGACATCATAACACTTCACCCCTAAATATGTCAGCAACTTCTAAGAAAAATGACATTCTCTTTACATAACCACAATACCATCGCCATATCTTAAAATAAATAATAATTTTCTAGTATTATATAAGGCCCATTTGTAGTCACATATTTACAATTATCTAAAAAACTGTCTCATATTTGCTTTTCTCAAACCAGGATTTAATCGAGTGCCATGCATTACATTTGGTTGTCACATTTTTCCAGTCTCTTATCTAGAAAAATCTCTATTTTTTGTCCCATGGCACTGACTTTTGAAGAAAAATGACCAGTTATCTTACAGAATGTCTATTATTTTCTAGTGGTATCACTTAACTTCTGCTATTCCTTTATTTCCTAATGTTGAATCATCCTTGTATTACTAGATAAACCCCACTTGAACAGAAGGTATTCTTTTTTAATATCCTTCAAGATTCTATTTTTTTAATATATTATTTTGGATTTTTACATCAATATTCGTCTCTTGGTCTCTGGCTGATCTTTCAGCTGTAGGAATGTGGAGTGAGCCAAGAAACAGCCAGCAAGCATCCTTAATATTAAATATTTTTCTCCCAAACTGATTAATCCTCTGTTGTGTAAACATATTGGTTCTGAGTGTACTCTCTTAGGATCCTTGCCATTCTGAAAGTTATCCTGGTCAGGGAACAGGTCAAAGACTGTGGGAACACATGATCTCCTTTTAACATCACCTTTCTTGCCATTCTTTGGAACAGAATGGTGCCCCAGTCAAGGTTCTCTTTATTTCTCCTCGATCCATCCATAGAGTTAATCCTTTCTGTGTCAGGTTAAAGATTACTAGTAAGGCTCTTTTTAATCCACTGATTCGAAATTTGATTCTTTCCCAATATCAGAGGATATAGGAGAAAGTTCTGAACATCCATCTTCAATTAATTTGGTTCAAATGATCTTGCTTCTAGGAGATATTCTTTAGTAGTCTGTGATGTGGAATTTAGCTGTCTGCTGGTTTTGTTGTAGATACATTTTTTCCTTTCTATTTGACTCTTTTTGCTCATATCTGTAGGTTTCAGGAAGAAGAATAAGGCAAACTTACTCTCATTCAATCATGTTTCCAGAAACTTCTATAATCTGAATATTTAAATTATTGATTTAATATTTGTTAAATATTAAGTATTTCTCAAATATTGATTAAATATTAGGAATCTAAATAAACAGAGCTATACAATATTGAATGTCAAAAACAAGACAAAAAATGCAAACATCAATAACCTATCTGCTATCCATTGTGGGAGCACTTACCTAGGCTTCTTTTTTTTTTTTTTTTTGAGATGGAGTCTCGCTCTGTCACCCAGGCTGGAGTGCAGTGGCGCAATCTCATCTCACTGCAACCTCTAGCCTCCTGGGTTCAGGTGATCTCCTGCCCCAGCCTCCTGAGTAGCGGGGATTACAGGAACCTCCCACCATGCCTGGCTAATTTTCTTTTTGTATTTTTTAGTAGAGTTGGGTTTCACCATGTTGACCAGGCTGGTCTCCAACTCCTGTTCCACTGCCCACTGCGGCCTTCCAAAGGCATGACCCACCACACCTAGCCTTACCTAAACTTTTGTCAAAACGTAGACCTTTGACACAGGCTTAGAAATCAACATCACTCTCTCCCATATCATCTATTGACTTTATTAGAACCTTGGTCTTCTCTACATTATCCTAGAATCCTGCACAGGGATAACAAAGAGGGTAACTATTTAAACTGCACATACTATAGATAAGTATTAACTAGCTGCTGTGTTACTAAGTAGGTAAATTCATTTGAACTATGAGCAGGAACCACAAATTAGTTAACTTAAAGCATAATAGCAATACCTTTTGAAAATATGAATCCCATAGCTAGACATTACTTATCAACTGAACTTGGATCACAGTATGAACCAGACCCCAGATGACTTGGCCTGTGTTACCAAACTACCCCATATAGACTACTCACTCCTGTGTATGTACCCCAAAATGCCTTTCCCCACACAAGTTTCTCTACCAGGACTTTTCCGTTTCTGCCTACCAATATTGCCGATCCCTTGAGGTCCAATTCAAATGCCATCTCATTGGGCAGGATGTGGTGGCTCACAACTGTAATCCCTGCCCTTTGAGAAGCCAAGGTAGGATGATCACTTGAGCCCAGGAGTTTGAGACCACTCTAGGTGACATAGCAAGACCCCTTTTCTAAAAAAAAAAAAAAAAAAAAAAAAATTGTTAATTTTTTATATTTGCTGGGCATGATGATGGTGCACACCTGTAGTCCTAGAAACTTGGGAGACTGAGCCAGGAGGATCTCTTGAGCCCAAAAGCTTGAGGCTGCAGTGAGTCCTGATCATGCCATTACAGTCTAGCCTGGATGAAAAAGTGATAGCGATACCCCTCCATGAAACCTTTATCATTGTTTTCTCCAGTGAAAATTAAACCACCCTAGTTGACATCTCAATTTTAGTCTAACTTTTATCCTCATTTCATAATTATTATCCAAAACCTATTACATGCTAAGTACTACTCTGAAAGCAGTGGATTCAGTGCTGAAAAAGGCACAATTCTTTCTCCATGGAGCTCATATTCATGTGAATGAGAAACAATGTTACAAACAAATATAATTCAATTTCAAGTGCAATTTGGCACTCTCGAGAAAAATAAAGTTAGGTAAAGACTAAGAAGATGAATAAAGTGATTCTGGAAGGGATCAGGGAAGAACTGTCTGAAAAAGTGACATTGCAACACAGACCCAAATGTAGTGAGGGAGTGGTCATGGTAACATGAAGAGGATCACTTCCTAAACAAAGAGAATAGGTGCAAAAGGCCCTGAGGCAGGAATTAAATCCTCAGCATATTTAAGGAATAGCAAAAAGGGCCAGTGTTGCCTAGAATGCTTGGGGAAGAGGAGAAGGAGATGAAGTTAGAAAGACAGGGGCCAGGTCAACTAGAGCCTTGAAGGCCATGTGAAGAACTTTTGTAACTAGAACTACATCTAGAACTGGACTGGACGCCACATCATCCCTTTATTTGGTAAACTCTAACCCTACTCATGTGGCTTTATTGAACCTCCATCACAGTGTCCTCCCTGTTCCCAACTACAAGGTATATGGCCCAAGCCAGGTCCCCTGTCATTGCCCCTGTCATTCAGTCTACAGTGAGTAGGTGATGATGTGATTCAAGCATGGTCAAAAGTTTAAACAATTGCATTGCTACCTTGTATCTGGGGCTATCTGCACTCCACTTGTTCCTGGTGATGGGAGCCCTCATTGACAACAAGGTGGTGGATAATCCAGATTCAAAATTCTATCCCACAGGAGTGATGTCAGCAAAATGGTGGAATAAAGAGTTTTCTATCACTATTTTCCCCACAGAGGCATTGATTTAGACAACTATCCACAGAGGAGAGTACCTTTATGGGAGTCAGGGAACCTGGTGGAACTCAGCACACATCCAAGAATATGTGTACTGAAGAGAGTAAATAGAATTTTCACTTTATGCATGTCATCCCTCTCCCAGAGCAGCACAGCTCAGTGCCAAAGAGTACCTCCCACCAATCCCAGGCCATAATGTATTCCATGAGGGAAAGTGAAGGCATAGTGGGTGAGTGCCCAACTCCCTCAGTCATTTAGAAAGCTGCTCAAGAAGCCCACTTCATTCTTGGGCCACCCACAATACTGAGGTAACCATCATGGCTGAGTTGTCGGAAGAGACTGGGAGCAGAGAAAAAAGGCCACAGAATCTACTAACTGCTCCATACTCTCCATCAGAAAGCCTGCCCACAAGCTGCTAGGGATACCTTGCCAATGGACACTCCTACCTCCACCAACTGGCCCTTAGGCATTTCAAATACTCTGTTCACCTCACCTCCTTCCCAGGCTGACTCCTCGAGTATGCCCTCATGAGAATGCAAGTGTCTTCTGTTGACAACCAGCCCAACACTGTCGAACTGGGAAAAGGCACACAAACTTGAGCATTTTAGAGCACCACACCAGAGAAAACAAATGGGAGGCTCTCAGCATTTGGCTGGACTTTTCAGGATGAAGAGAAGACACACAATCTTAAGAATCCCTCACACAGAATAGTTGAATGGATTTTTTAAACAATCTAACTGTATGCTGCCTACAAGAGACTAACTTCATCTTTAAGGTTACACAAAAACTGAAAGTGATGGAATGGAAAAGGGTATTCCATGCAAATGAAAACCGAAAGAAAGTATGGGTAATACTTACATTAGACAAAATAGACTTTAAAGTGGTCAATTCAAGAAGATATAAAAATATTAAATATATATACATCAAATATTGGAGCATCTAAATATATGATATGGTTACACTACATAAACAGAATAAAGGATTAATTCATATGATCATCTCAATATATGCAGAAAAAGCATTTCACAAAATAGAATACATTTTCATAATTAAAATGCTCAACAAATTAAAAGGAATATACCTCAACACAACAAAGATATGACAAACCCTTAGCTAATATCATACTCAATGATGAAGCCTTGAAAGCTTTTCCGCTAAGATCAAGAACAAGACAAGGATGCCCTCTCTATTCAACATAGTACTGGAAGTTCTAGCTAGAGCAACTAGACAAAACAAAGAATTAAAATGCATCCAAATCAGAAAGAAGTAAAAACGTCTCTATTTGCAGGTGTTATGATCATATATATATACATACACACACACACACACACACACACACACACACACACACATACCCTAAAGAACACCAAAAAACTGTTAGAACTAATAAACAAATTAGGATACAAAATTAACATACAAAAAAATCAGCTGTTTTTCTAAACATTAACATTGAACTATCTGAAAAAGAAATTAAGAAAATAATCCAACTTATAATACTATCCAAAATAATAAAATACTTAGAAATAAATTTAATCAAAGGAGGTGAAAGATCTGTACATGAAAATTATAAAATACTGATAATAAATTGAGTAAGATACAAATAAATGGAAAGATATCCCATGTTGATGGACTGAAATAATCAATATTGTTGAAATTTCACACTACCAAAGCAATCTACAGATTCAGTGCAATCTCTATCAAAGTTCTAAGGGCATTTTTCACAGAAATAAAAAAGAAATCCCAAGATTCATATGGAACCATAAAAGATTCAGAATACTTAATCTTGAGCAAGAAGCACAATGCTAGATGCAACATACTTCCTGATCTCAAATTACATTACAAAGCTAAAAGAATCAAAAAGTATATTACTGTTTTCCTGGCATAAAAATAGACACATCTGGCAGTAAAACAGAATAGAAAGTCCAGAAAGAAACCCATGCATATATAGTCGAGTAATCTTTTTTTTTTGAGAGGTAGTCTCACTCTGTCACCCAGGCTGCAGTGCAGTGGCACCATCCCAGCTCACTGCAACCTCCGTGTCTTGAGTTCAAGCAATTCTCCTGCCTCAGCCTCCTGGGTAGCTGGGACTACAGGTGCATGCCACCACACTTGGCTAACTTTTTTTGGTTTTTTAGTAGATGGGGTTTTGCCATATTGGCCAGGCTGGCTCAAACTCCTGACCTTGTGATCTGCCTGCCTCAGCCTCCCAAAGTGCTGGGATTACAGGCATGAGCCACCACGGCTGGCCAAGTAATCTTAGATAAAGGCACCAATAATATACAATGGGCAAGGACAGCCTCTTCAATAAGTAAATGATGTTGTGGAAACTAGATATTCACATGGAAAATATAAATAAATAAAATTGCTCTCAAAGAGGAAGAATCTGTATTGTATTGTAATATACAGATTACAATATCAAGGGATGTAATAAAAAGTACCACTCATTGGGGCCAGGCACGGTGGCTCACGCCTGTAATCCCAGCACTTTGGGAGGCCGAGACAGGTGGATCACGAGGTCAGGAGATCAAGGCCATCCTGGCTAACACGGTGAAACCCTGTCTCTACCAAAAATACAAAAAAAGTTAACCAGGCGTGGTGGCGGGCTCCTGTAGTCCCAGCTACTCAGGAGGCTGAGGCAGGAGAATGGCATGAACCCGGGAGTCAGAGCTTGCAGTCAGCCGAGATTGCAACACTGCACTCTAGCCCAGGCAACAGAGCAAGTCTCTGTCTCAAAAAAAAAAAAAAAAAAAAAGTAACACTCATTGAGAACTTATTATATATCTGGCAATATTGTATTTCATCTAACTCCCACGACAACCCTAAGAAGTACATCTGTTATTATTCTCATTTTACATATGAGGAAACTGAGGCACAGATTTAAATTAAACGTTTATCAGAGGCAGAGCTGGAGCTTCAAACCCAGTGTTGCCTCTGGTGTCTGTGTTTTGAGTCTCCAGATTATGCTGCCTCTCTTATAAAACACATTTTTTTTTAAAGCATGTCCACTTCACTTTCTTTTTTAATTTTTGTTAACAACCCTCCAGGAGTTAGATTAGGTAGAGATCTCCACTTTAGTGGGTGGTGAGAGCATTTCCAAAGTGGAGCAAGAGATTTGCTATCCCCACTCTTTTCAAACAACAAAGTCACAGTTGATGAAATTAAAAATTAAAAACCAAATGAAATATAATAAAATATAAAATAGGATTCTTGTCTTATGCCACACACAAAATCAGCTCAGAATGGATTAAAGGCTTAAAGGTAAGACCTGAAACTCCAGACATGGAAAGAAAAATATTGCATGATCTCACTTATATGTGTAATATTTAAAAAAGAAAAAAGTCGAAGACGCAAAGATAAAGAATAAAACGATGGTTACCAGAGGTGGGGTGGGGGAAGGAGGGAGGAAATAGGAGATGCAGGTCAAAGGACACAAAGTTGCAGATATGTAGAATGAATAAGTATGGAGATCTAACGTAAAGTGAGGACTATAGAAACTTCAGTGAAGTTTCTAGCTGAGCAGGTCAGGGTTCTGGCTGAAAGCGATGGAAAGAGTGAAGAGTTATTAGTGAAAGGTCTGTTTACAAAGGAGCAAGTAGGGTTAAGGAAAAATGACAAGAGAGAATGAAACACCCCATGACTAGCAATAACAGGAAGCTGCTATCATTCCTGGGCCTGATGAGCCAAAGGAAGGAACAAGGAGTTACTGGAAACCAGAGACTCTGGTAGCTTTAGGAGAGCGTGGTCACAAGCTGTGGCCTTCAGCAGAGGGTCAAGGACATGTAACCAAATACTCTATTTTTAATTTTTTTTAACCTTTTTTCCCTTTTCCTCCTTGCTTACTTTATGTTTAGCTGCTTGAAAATTATATGGTAACCTTTGCTCTCTTTCCTTCCACCAGGCACTCCCTTGCACAATATCCCCCTCATCTAATTATATGTTTTCTTGGAAGTTCCATGGACTGAGTCTTGAAACAATCTAGGTACCTATGGAATTCTCCTCCACCAGGAGACTACTCAAAGCTGCAGTTAGCTTCCACCTGATTGTGCCTGGGATGGTGCCAGCCCATTCAACAGATGGGGCAATAACTCAAGGTAAGTCATCAGAGCAACTTACATAGACTGACTGGTACCTCCTTGCCCCTCTTGCATGCCCCTCTGCCATCAATCTCCCTTTTTAAGCCCTTGCATTCTATCTAGAGTTTGAAATGGTTCCTTTCAGGCACAAAACCTTGGCCATTCCTTTCCTTCCTTCCACCACATTTTGTCCTTGATTTTTGACCTTGCAAGTGGTAAGTAGCTAAACCTGTGTTTGGTTTCAGACCCAGCCAATCTGCCCAGCTACTCAACAGATTCAGGGAAAGAAATTCTCCAACTCTCTCTCCTTCCATCTATCCATCTCTTGCTGTTGCTTCCCATTGGCCAAACCTAACAGGAAATCAAAGAACATAAAGGTCAGCATATTGAGGCATAGGATAGTGGACCTGTAGAGACAACAGTGACTATCCATCATCATGACTTTTACAAATGTTTACTGAAATTTAACAGACACAATCTTGAGTTTTAGATATAGCCAGGCTTGTCTATTAGTGCAAATGGAAAGGTTGGTTTTTAAAAGGCGCTTTGTTAATTTAATATTGTTAGCTTTGGTGGAAAGAGGTGTGAAGGAAGGGTAGTTTGATTCTTGTCTTCTCTAGGGAGTGGCTGAGGACTGAGGAGCAAAAAGAATAGGGAAGTGGAGCGGAAAAGACATAGCAGTATCTTTGGATACTGCTTAAAGACTCTTTTGGAGGATACATTTGGAAGGATTATCCTCCAGAAAGGTAGGTCCTGAGCACATGCTGTAGCTCCATTTGGTGCCTTGGTTTAATGGTCTGAACATGAAGGATGCCACAGAACTCATTGAGGAAGACTCACTGCTTGTGAGAATCTGTTCAGCCACTTTTCCACAGTGCTCCCCTGTCACAGCCCATGTGACTTGAGGCTTTCTCTATCTTCATGTCTGGAAACTCCAAACACTAATATTTACAGCACATCTCTTAAGTTTTGTCAAAACTCCTTATTGTAAAGGAAAATTTTAAAGAATCTCAGGACCCCAAACTCCTTGTGCAAAAGGAAGGTTAAGCCCGAAGGCTGAGTCATGCAATATCCTCTTGCAAATGAATAGCTGTTAGTAGCATTATGCATCAGCCAGATTGTCAAGGAGAGGTGGAGAAGTGAAAGCCCTCAGGCATCTAGGGAGGGCTGTCCCCACAGGTCACTCATAAGTAAATTATTTGCTGGCTTCCCATATACAAGGACATGCCAATTGTAACTGTAGGTCTGCAATCTAAGTCTGGTTCCTAAGACTAAAGTCTGTTATGCCCTGGTTATAAGCTTATCTTACGAGGTACAGAACAAAGACAAGATGAGGTCAGTCACTTCCTCCATCTACCCAGAAATGTCTGCATTATTGATTCTTCTCTACTCCTTTTTTTCTTTTCAGGGGTTCACCTTATCCTATGTAAAATGTAGATTCACTGGCCACTAACTAAAGTCTCATAAGAATGTAACCATTCGCCTAACTGCCTACCTGTCTCTCTTCCAAATGTCTTCCCCTGCTTTAAGGGGAAATACTAAATACTAAACCTCCTGAAAACCTCTCTGGAAAACAATCACAAATGTGTCTATGGCTTATTTTTTCCCAGACATACCCTAAAGCTAGCTTAATAAACCTAGATAGTTGAGACTGTTTCGGTAGGTAGCCAGTCAGGTGTATTAGTTCGTTTTCATGGTGCTGATAAAGACAAACCTGAGACTGAGCAATTTACAAAAGAAAAAGGTTTAATTGGACTTACAGTTCCGTGTGGCTGGGGAAGCTTCACATCATGACAGAAGGCAAGAAGGAGCAAGTCACATCTTACATGGATTGCAGCAGGCAAAAATGAGAGCGCTTGTGCAGGAGAACGCCTCTTTTTAAAACCATCAGATCTCATGAGACTTATTCACTATCATAAAAACAGCATGGGAAAGACTTGTCCCCATGATTCAATTACCTCCCACCAGGTCTCTCCCACAACAAGTGGGAATTCAAGATGAAATTTGGGTGAGGACACAGCCAAACCATATCATCAGGCACGAGCCGGGCAGGAGAGGGCTCCCCCAACCACCACCAGGAATGCCAGGCAATCATCAGGTGAAAGCAGTTTGTCACATGGCCTCTCTAAGATGATAATTGGTCACAGCCTCTGCCAGAGAAAGGCAGTTTCCCATTAGATGAAAACAACTGAAACTGGTGATCGGCAGTTTCCCAATAAGATCTCAGGAACTAGGTGAGTGGGCTCAAGCATATGCATTAAGAGGCAAAATGGTGGAAATTAACTGGTATATGACCTTCTGGGGGCATTCCGCTGGCAAAGGGAAGACCGCCTCAGGTGAGCATGCATACAACTCCAGTAAACATACTGCACATACTCACCTCCCAAGTACTAGCAGCACCACACATGTGGGCAGCTCACCCCAAGGAAAGAATCAAGGGAAAAGGGATGCAAGACACTGGCAGCATATAAAACCCTAAGTCCAAGGTCAAACAGGGCACTTTACCTCCAAGATTCCCACTTGACCCTCCTCCAAGTGTACTTTACTTTCTTTTCATTCCTGCTCTGAAACTTGCCTTGGTCTCTTCTTCTGCCTTATGCCCCTCAGTTGAATTTTCTTCTGAGGAGTCAAGAACTGTGGTTGCTGCAGACCCATACAGATTCTCCAACAGTAACTTGGATATTCACCACTGATAACAAGACTTTTGCCTCAGTCACTCATTCCTGTTATCATAATACATATATCTATAGGGTTACCTTTGGCTCTGAAAATAACATACTGAACATAAGAAATGTCTAAAGCTAACCAGGAAAGGGGAGAGGGGAGGCTTATGTCACAGAAAAACGACTTTCTTTGCAAACTCTTCCCTAAGTAAAGCCCTCTTTAGCATTATCAGGATCCCTATTGCCCAAGAGAAGGATCGGATTTTCAGTCATGGTCATAACTGAAATACATGTGTCTCAGAGTCAAAGATATCTAAAGTTCACAACCGGCACCACCCGCCTTCCCTCAGCCAGCCAGAGGTGTGTCCTAAAGTGAGTTGGAGTTGAAAGAGGAGAGCCCAGACTCCAGGTGATTCTTCCCCTCAGGGCGTCCTTTCCATTTTTTCAAAGGGCTTTTTTTCAATCAGGGCTCTCTCTTAAACTTTTGGGAACGCAGTTCCTCATCTGTAAGACAAGGAAAAGGAATATGCAATTTCTCAAATTCCTTCCTTCTCTAAAATGGTTTTGAAGAGGTTCCATTTAAACCACTGAGCTTTTTCAATTCGTATCAATGAAGCGGATGATTGGTATATGAAAACATGTACCATGTCACCATCTAGCGGATAAAAGGCAGTAATACTAGTGACAATGCAGACAAATGAGTGAACTTTCAAAAGAAGAATGCAATTATATAGAAGTTTCCAGACAGTATTTCTCAATTTTTTGTAGATTGTAGACCTCTTGGAGAAGTTATGGACCCTCCCACCTCCAAAAATGCGAAAGGCGTATACATCAAATTTCTGCACACAATTTTAGACAATATGTGACCCTTGAATCATATGCATAGGCCACAGTTTAAGAACCTCCACTTTATACATTAGTTCAATCACTAGGCAAATGAAAAAGGATCCTATAATCAATGGGAATCAGTAAATGCTGTAGCACATCTATTGTCTTTAAAAAAAAAAAAATCCAACCATAATTCAAACGCCTTTCCTATTGTGGAGGTTACTGCATTGTATTAGGGTTGGTGAGAAGTAGGGTTCTACCTGACATGGCAGAAGAGGCCTGCCTGATTCTCTTTGGCCAGAAAAGCACCCACTTGTCTGGTCATTTGCTCCAATCAGACTTTGATTTTTGAAAGCATGGTGCAAAGACAGAGGGAAGGCTGAAAAGTGTTTGAAGAAAGACGTAAAAATCCAGCTCTGCAGTGTCTAGTGGCAGCAAAGCCAGGGAGAGGTCCTGGCCTGACCCTTCCTTGGCTAAAATTCCATCTACCCACACCCCTGCCCATTTCAATATCTAGTTCTTCAATCTCATTAATTCTGTGAATGGCTTGACATCCTTCCAATAAGTTCCTTTACTGCTTAGCTCAGAATTAATTTACAATGAACTTTTTGATTGATACACATACCAAATTCTTTTTTGTTGTTGTTGAGACAGGATCTCGCTTTGTCGCCCAGACTGGAGTGCAGTGGCCGGATCTCAGCTCACTGCAAGCTCCGCCTCCCGGGTTCACGCCATTCTCCTGCCTCAGCCTCCCGAGTAGCTGGGACTACAGACGCCCGCCACCTCGCCCGGCTAGGTTTTTGTATTTTTTAGTAGAGACGGGGTTTCACCGTGTTAGCCAGGATGGTCTCGATCTCCTGACCTTGTCATCTGCCCGTCTCAGCCTCCCAAAGTGCTGGGATTACAGGCCTGAGCCACCGCGCCCGGCCACACATACCAAATTCTTAAAGATGACCAGAAAGATAACTGCCATTAAATATAACATATTTTATCATTAGAATTTTTTGATATCCCACACAATTTTGGAACATATATTAATATTATTCACTAAAATATAACCTGAAGAAGTTTAAACATCATTTTGGCAATCTTAAATACCTAAACCTGTTAAATAATCCTGTTTCTCTCTCTTTTCTGGACACTCCAGGGTCTCTTCTGGAGCCTCCGAAAAGGGAAGTGTCAGGAAAGACAATTTTGAAACTGAGGTTTGATTTTGGAAAACCTGGTAAATACGTTAGAAGTTTAAAATATTGATGTTATGAAATAGAATTCTAGATTACCATAAATTATTTATTTTGCCAAAATGATGACTCAAAAATTTTTAAAAGGCAAAAACCTTTCATTAGCCTTTACTATTATATGAAAATCCTGTTCAAAGCCAAATTTTACCCTTGCATTAATTTATTAATGTTAACCCCAATTTTTTAGTGAAACTTCATAGACAATTCCATCTAATCTTAACCATTTTGACCATGAGGTGAAATTTTTACAAACCTTTTATAACCCTTTTGCTAAAAGGCAGACTAGTGTATTAAGACAACCATACTGTACTTTTATTTCAATGCTCAACTTATGAAAAGACCATATAATACCCTTTTGTATTACTCTTGAATTTAGTTAATGTTTACATACAGGATTTTTTTGCAAGATTAATTTTACAATATTTCCACCACAACTTGCTTAAATCTTCAGATTTCTCTTATCTAATTTAAGACAATCCTTTATTCCTAGGTGACATTTACATTTCCCTGCCTTCTTATAATCTTCTACTAAAAATACATTTTACTGCTTTTACACACCTCATATGTAAATCTATTTTTAGTGGTTTAAGTTACATGTTATCATGGTAACTTTTAGCAGTTTTTAACTTTAATGTGAAACCTAGTAAGTTGTTTTATGTTCTAGACACAGATAAAGTCACTTTCTCCAGCATAGTTAGGGGCGTGGTTAATTTTGTATGTCCCCAGGCCTTACCAAATTGTAAAGCAGGCAGCTTACAATCTTGAAACATTTAGCAAACCTAGTATCAGATTTATATGATGTAGACCACCCGTTTGCATTGTGATGACACTTGTATTTTACTAATAATCCCTAAGACTATTTTTATTTCTTAAAGATTAAAGTCACTTGCACTGAAAGGCATTATAGCTTTTATCTTTGCTTTAAAAAAATATTTGATTTAAATGCATATTTTTCTTTAAGCCAATCAATTAGAGCTCTTTTATAGACATTACACACAACACATATATAGCTACACAGAAGATTCAGTACTTGTAAGATTTTTCATTTGCCAGTTTCTTAACAGAATTACTGGCTTCAGGGTGGAGCCCTTGGAGGAACAGGGCCAGGAAAGCATTCATTTCTAGGGTCTAATAAGCAGCCACAACTGAAGGCAAAGACAGATCCCCAAAATTAAGGGTGCCATTTTATACTGGATCCTGGATCCTCAAAAGAAGAGAAATACTACAGGAGAAGACAGTGCAGTGCTTCTACCATGCATTTTATTGCAAGGCAAGACAAAGCCAATAAGCCTATTTTGTAATCAGCCCATCCCCCATGGGAGTCTCATCTCTCAGTGGGGGTGGGGATGTTTCCATATCTTCCTGGTGGTCAAGAGCATGCTTCTCTGATCCAAATGTGCGAAGAGTCAAGTATCCCTCTGTAACTACTACTAGCCATTCCTTAAAGTATATTTCCTACCTAGGTATTACACACCAAAGCTCTCTTTAAAGTGAAGCAATTTCTGATACTCCCCATAACTCTAAACCATCAGATAACACAATGTAAAATAGAACAGAGCCTTTGATTTTTGAGAGGGATTTATCTACTTTTAATTCCTGGGATTTCATGAGGAAAACAGAGGGTTTTTTGTTTTGTTTTGTTTTTGTTTTTTTTTTCCCCCCAGAACAGGGTTTGTGGCATCTCCTCTGTTATCTTAGGGCATCTCATATCTGCATTAAGAGCAGCAAGACAGGCCGGGTGCGGTGGCTCATGCCTGTAATCCTAGCACTTTCGCGGGCCAAGGTGGGTGGATTGCCTGAGCTCAGGAGTTCGAGACCAGCCTGGGCAACACGGTGAAACCCGTCTCTACTAAAATACAAAAAATTAGCTGGGCATAATGGCATGTGCCTGTAGTCCCAGCTACTTGGGAGGCTAAGAGAGAAGAATTGCTAGAACCTGGGAAGCAGAAGTTGCAGTGAGCCAAGATCGTGCCACTGCACTCCAAGCTGGGCGACAGAGTGAGACTCTGTCTCAAAAAAGAAACAAAAAAGAAAAAAAGAGTGGCAAGACAAAAAAAATGGAGAAAAATAATTCAGTCAAGTGAGAATAAAAACCTTTTTCCAGAAAAACAAGACCCAAGAAGAGAAAAACGTACAGGCCTTTTAAATATACCTGTAGCTTGGATATCCAGTTTTAATGAAGCTGAGCTCTCTTTAAGAAAATCCTTTAAGATCTCTTGTTACTCAACATTAGCCACACCAACTGGTTAAGACTTTTGGCTTTTGAACTTTAACAAAAGTAACCTCACAGGTGAAACCAATAAGCCTCAATTAGGTTATGACTTAACCACCAGTGTATGAGGTATTCTCAAAGGCGTGGTAAGCAACTTTTGAAACTGTCATTGCAAAATGACTGAGACAGTAAAAGAGATCCAACCCAACCAACTCCATCTTGCTTCCAACACCCAAGTTGTCCTTGCCCATTCCTAGGCATAGGCCAAACGAACTCTGGGAGGAGCCTGGTTTACAGTTTACAGCCCAAAACGAAGATGATAGCAACTCCTTCGCAAAAAAAGCCTCCCTCCTGTCTTGGAACTAGACCAAGAAACTAGCCACAAGATTAGAAACCATGGCTTGGAGTCATCCAGCTGGAGGCTGCAAGATTCTGACCCTCCCTAAACTGCTCCCAGGATCAGTGCTCAAGATACTTTGCACACCCTGCCCTTGATGGATCAACTGGCAGCACCCAGATTGACAGACTGGCTCATCTGATTTTGTAGCCCCCACTCAGGAACTGACTCAGCACAAGAAGACAGCCACCATTGTAAAATGGCAGAGACTAAAACAAAGTATTGCCAGGTGATTACCGGTCATGTTCCCAAGGACGTAAAACAAAATGGAGGCCTGCAGCAAAGTTTAGCACTGATCATTTTGTAGGGCTGGCTTGAACAGCAGGTTTATGGGGTCCTACACTTGCATCCTATCCCAAGGCACCCTTTCTTTTGACAGAACCATGCAGAAAGACATGCAAAGCACACCAGATTGACGACAGCTTAAGACCAACCACACAGATCCTTTTTCATTAATTAAAACTTTACAGAGAATGTAATCAGTGATCCTTATTATCCCTTTTACCAGTTTGCCCAGAGAGAGAGAGAGGCCAAAACCCATATGGTTTAAAAACAAAAAACAAAAAAAAAACTTTTAGCCTTTTGCTGGCATGTCAGGCTTCTGGGTTCGCTTCTCCCGAGTTCAACTCTAAGCCAAGCACTTTAAGGTTTGGGGAAATTAACATTTCTCTGTTTGAAGGAACATTATAAAAGAAGGAAAAGGAGCCATTTTAAACTGTGAAAAGAAGGAAGGAGAAATACCATAGAAAAGTCTAGGGGTTTGGGTTGTAGAACTGGAGGAGCTGACATGTGGATGGGGGCAGGAAGGGCCAGAGCATCTGGAAGTTGCATTCGAGGATTGCATTCAAGGGTTTCCCGGGGGTTTGTTTCTCTGATTTTGGGGAATCATTCCCTTTGGGCCCCCCGATATGACTGGCAAAAAAGCTGAGTTGATTGTGCAACGCTTGCAAAGGTCTAGTAAGAAGGCCATGCCCTTGTGCATAAGAAAGTGAGCCACTTTTTCTTTAAAATCTAGGGTCAAAGGAGTCCCAGTGCTTCAGAATGCATTCTAGAGGAATTCAGGCTGAAGAAGGTCTGCTACCTATCTAGGAAGAGAAGCAAGAAAAAGGTATCCCTTTAGTCTCCTTCCTTTCCTTTGAAATGGCCCAAGGTAGAGGTAAAGACAGTGGGAGCATACCCCCAACTGTTTCCCCTCCCTAGTTCCCTGAGCCCTGGCATCCATTAAATGTGCTACCCATGGTTGCAGGCATGATCCTCAGCATGGAACCAAGGGAACTAAGCAATTGGGATTATGTTCACTCATGTGACTTTCGTCCTCCCCTTGTGATATCCCTTTGATTTCCTAGACTCATCTGGTCTGTGCGGCTCCCAGAAAGATGGATCTCAGGAAAAACTACGTAATAGTTTCATTTGGGCAAGACCCATTTAATGGAGGGGGTGTACTAGATTAAACTCTATATCCTGCTATTATGGCCCATGCTAAAGCATTTGCCCTTAGAGAATGGTTCCGGTGAACTTCCGGACATAAAGTCTTCTTACTATTTAAGTACCGTTTTAGTGGGAGGCAGAATATGTGCCTTAAAAGAACGTGGGGACCGAATGGCAATTTTCCTGCTGATGGGACAGTATTGAGACTAAAATTTGGTTTTGGAGGATTTTTTCCTCCTCATTGCTGAAGGGAGAGTTTTTCCATTTACAGAAGCAGCATAAAGCCTGGTATCTAGTAGAAGGGTGCCAAAAGGGAGGAGAATTTGGGGAGCTAAAGCGTTTTGGCAAAGGGCCAACAACGTGCCTCATGGAGATTTCTATTCCACTAGGTGGTGCTGTTGACCTTGAAATGCCATGTGCCCTCCAGCCCAAGGGCAGAGAAATGCTCACAGTGGTGGGGCAGAGGGAGTGCAGGAGACCCTCTGTTCCTGGAAAAATCACAAAAATGACATTCCCTTGAGCTATATTCCTGGTTACTGCAGCATCCTATAGCATTTCCTGATCTTGCCTAATAGAATTACTTCCCTCATCTGTAAAAATTCCCACCACATTGCATAGGAGACATGGCAGTCGCAGACAGGAAAGGAGGAAATTATGGTAAGTAAAGCTGGAGCTCCTGTTGCCCATGCCTGATTGGGCAGTTGGAAGCGGCCCGTCCAGAAGACTTCACATAACACCAGGGTGTAGACCTGGCCAGAAATCCTCAATTGCTCCAGGACCTCTTCCAGCCCCATGCAATGGCTAGGTTTCCAAGAAGGGAAATCAGTTCAAAACATAGCCAAAATGCCCAGAATGGAGGCCAACAGCCTCGAAATGAAAGAACAGAGTTGAGGGTCTGCTCCTATACTCACCCTTCCGATGTCCCAGATGGGGCCCCAAAATGAAGCGGCGACATTGTCTGGGGTAAATACCCGAGGTTCGTTGTTTCACACCAAGGGATTCAAGGACATGGATACACAAGTAGTGAGTTTAAGAGCAGAGGTTTAATACATCAAAGAAAAAGAAGTTTTCTCTTCTGCAGAGAGAGAGGGGCACCTGAGTGGGTCTTCCAGTTTTGTGATGAAATGCAGGGGGTTTTATAGATGAGCTTGAGGAGGTGGTGTCTGATTTACATAGGGCCCAAGAGATTGGTCGAACCAGTTGTGACGTTTGCATGGGGTTCAAGGAAGCTGCCCATCCCACCCTAATCTTTTATTATGCAGATGGGCTCTCTACCTGGCCAGCGCTACGTTGTCTGTTCCTTACTGTACACGTGGTTCACAAATAAAAGTGAAGATGGAGCCACCATGTTGAACGTCATGGCCCCCAGGTAGCCTTTCTCTATTGGCACAGCTGCTGGTATTAACCTATGAAAGATTTTAGCTTGCTTATTTATGCTTGCAGCTTGATTTTTCAGGCTGCTTTTTGTTAGAAAAGAAATGATTTGGGGCTGCTTTTACAAAAAGGGAAGCTTACTGAGGACTTTCTTACCCTATCTGCCTAAATAATTTCCAACTCCTGTATTGAAAGGACTGTACTTTTTCTACCACATTGTCTTTGTGTCCTTGTGAAAAACATCAGTTGCCCATAGATGTTGAGTTATTTCTGGACTTTCCATTACTTTCTATTGCTCTATGTCTTCACATTTATGTAAAAACCAAGTTGTTTTGTATACTAAAGTGTCTTAGTCTGTTTGTGTTGCTATAAAGGAATATCAGAGACGGTAATTTATTTAAAAAAAAAAAAAGGTTTATTTGGCTCATGGTTCTGCAGGCTGTACAAGAAGCATGGTGTCAGTATTTGTTTCTGGTGAGAGCTTCAGGCTGCTTCCACTCATGGCAGAAGGCAAAGGGGAGCCAGCTGTACAGAGATCACATGGCAAGCAAGAAAGCAAGAGAGAGGGGGATTAATCTATTCACGTAGGATCTACCCTCATGACCCAAACACCTCCCATTAGGACACATCTGCAACACTGGAAACCAAATTTCAACATCAGATTTGGAGGGGGTCAAACAAGCCATATCCAAACTATAGCATAAAGCTTTAAGTCTTGAATTAGATAAAAAATAAGTATGGGCCCTCTAAAGTTGTTCTTTTTCAGTTGTTTTGGCTATGCTAAGGTCCTTTACATTTCCATAGAAATTTTGAAATCAGCTTGCCCATGTCTACAAAAAAGCCAACTTTTGATTGTGATTCTGATGAATCTATAGATTTTGCAGAGAACTGGCTTCTTAGCAATATTGAGTCTTCCAACCCATGAAAAAGTAAATCTTTGTTTTTTATGTCATCTTTAATTTCTCTCAGCAACATTTTGTACATTTCAGTGTATAGGTCTTTCATATCTTTTGTCAGTTATTCCTAGATATTTGATCTTTTTTGATGCTTTGTAAATGGCATTTTTTTTCTTATTTTAACTTACAATTGTTTGTTGCCAATATAGAGAAATACAGTTGGGTTCTTGTATATTGATTTTGTATCCTGGAACCTTGTTAAACTCATTAATTAGTTCAAGTAGCTTTTGGTAGTGGGGAACTAATAATTCTGCCTGCCCCAGAATCCTTGTTGTGATAATATGACTTTGCTATTCCTTTGGGGAACCATTTCTCTTCTACTCTTGGTCCATGTGTTTGGGAAGAAATTTGACAGAGACTAAATAGCACAGTGATTGGTGTAGAGACAAGTACATGACCAATTGATCCAATGAAAGTCAATACTGGAAGTTATGAGGAAATCAGTGGGAGAACATTGCTTTTTCTAGCTAGTTCAAAGTAGAATGTTATTGATTTCAAATTTAAGTCCATTGTGGTCAGAGAACACACTTTGTATGACTTGAATGCTTTTAAATTTATTGGGATTTGCTTTGTGGCCCACAATTGGTCTATCATGGTATTATATGTGCACTTGAAAAGAATGTGTATTCTGCTCCTGTTATGTGTTAAGTTCTATAAATGTTAATTAAGTCAAGTTGATTGTGTTTTTCAAGTCTGCTATTTTTTGCTGATTTTATGCTTTTTCTATCAATTATTGAGAGACATTGAAATCTCTGACTATAATTGTCAACTTACCTATTTTTCCTTGCAGTTCTATCAATTTTTACTTAAGTCATTTTGAAGCTCTTTTATTAAGAACATAAGCTTTTAGGATTATTATATCCATTGATCCTTTATTATTACTAAATTACTGTCTTTATCCCAATTATATTCTTTGTTCTGAATTCTCCTTTGTCTGATATTAATATAACCATTCTAGCTTTTTAAAAGTTGATATTAGCATGGCATAATTTCTTTCATTTTTTTAAACATTTAACCTGTGTGTCTTTACATTTATGATTCATTTCTTGTAGGCATCATGTACATGGATCTTGGTTTTTTTATCCAATCTGACAAGCTCTCCCTTTTATTTGGAATTTTTGGACCATTCCATTTAATATGATGTATTAGTCTGTTCTCATGCTGCTAATAAAGACATACCCAAGACTGCATAATTTATAAAGAAAAAGAGGCTTAATGGACCACAGTTCTACATGGCTGGGGAGGCCTCACAATCATGGTGGAAGGTGAAGGCAAAGGCAAGTCTTAACATGGCAGCAGGCAAGAGTGCCTGTGCAGGGAACTGCCCTTTATAAAACCATTAGATCTTGTGTGGCTTATTCAATATCATGAGAACAGCATGGAAAACCCACCCCCATGATTCAGTTACCTCCCATCAGGTCCCTGCCATGACACATGAGGATTATGGAAGCTCCAATTCAAGATGAGATTTAGGTGGGGACCCAGCCAAGCCGTGTCATTAGATTACTAATTCTTTCAGTTTGAGTCTATTATCTGTTTTCTATTTTTGTTGCTGTGTTTGTTTCTATTTGCTATTTCCATTTGTTTTTTGTACCATTTTCCCTTTTTTTGCCCTTTTTTGAAGTTTTGCAAGTCTGTCTGGTGGGAACAGGCACTATTTTTTGCCATTTATAAGCACCAGGCACTGTTTTCTTTAATCCTTTCAGATAGTTCTTTTCCTGACTTCAGGTAGGTTTTGCATGCATGCACTGATCAGCAGCTTGCTGGACACTCCAGAGGGATCCCCTGCAGAGTGTTGCGGTTTACTCTCTATGCAGTTCTCTCATCTCTGGTCTTCTGTCTGTTCTATGAGCTCTAGGTGCTTTGGTTTTCCCACTCTCAACTTCGTCTCCTCAACACAAGAACTCAAGAACCAAACAAATATGGCCAAATGATTTTTTGACAAAGGTGCAAAGGCAATTCAATAGAGAAAGGGTAGTCTTTTAAATAATAGTGATGAACAATTGGACATTCATGTACATAAAAATGAACCCCAACCTATCTCATACTTTATCCAAAAATTAACTCAAAATGGATCATGAATCTAAATATAAAACTATACAACTTGTAGAAAAAAATAGAAAACCTTCATAACTGGGGGTTAGGCAAAGAGATCTTAGCATGACACCAACATCACTATCCATAAAAAAAGATATAGTTTATCAAAATTAAAAATTATAAAAAATATTGTTAAGGGAATGAAAAGACAAGCTACAAATAAAGTATTTTCAAATCACATATCTGACAAAGGACAGAATCTATAATGAACTCTCAAACTAACAGTAAGAAAACAATTTTGAAATGATCTAAAGACTTGGAGAGGAAATATGGGTGACTTACCCAAAGGGGATATATGGGTGACAAATAAGCACATGGAAAGATGTTCAACATTAGTGGCTATTAGAGAGATACACTTAAACCCATGATCAGATACTATTGCACATCTAATAGAATACTGAAAATAAAGAATACTGACAATGGTAACAGCTATCAACAATGTGAAGCGACTGGACCTCTCTGACATTACTGGGAGGAATGCAAAATGATACAGTCATTCTCAAAAATAGTGAATACTATTCAGCAATAAAATAATATGAATTGTAGATAAAAACAGTAATTTGGATGAATGTCAAAGACATTATTCTTAGTGAAAGAAGCCAGTCTCAAAAGGTTACATACTCTATGATTCTATCTATAGGACATTCTCAAGAAGACAAATCTAGAATGGTGGTTGGCAGGGGTTAGGCGTGGGGGGGGGATGATGTAACTACAAAGGGGTAGCACAAGGAAATTTTTTAGGATGATGAAATAGCATCCTGATTGTGGTGAAGATTACCTAAATTTGTACATGTGTTAAAATTCAAAGAACTGTACGTCTTTAAAAATTTCATTTTACTCTGTTCATTTTAAAAGTTAAAGACATTTAAAAGAAAACTTGGTAGTAAACTAATACTAAATGGTGACATCTAGTTGTCCAGATATTCTGAGAAGAGCAAAGTGAAGAGCTTTAGTGGGTCTCTGAGTCTGAAACATGCCTGGTGTATTCAAGGAATAGTAAGGAGGTCAATGTGGCTAAAGTAGGAGGAGTAGCAAAGGAGAGTAGAGGACAGAAGGTCAGAGATAATGAGAGACCAGATTATGTAAGCACTTTGGCTTTTGAATTAAATAGGGAGCGACTGCAGGGTGTTGAGCAGAAAAGTAATACGAGATGAACAGATTTAATGTTTTAAAAAGATCACTGCGACTGCTGTGTTGAAAATAGATTTGTGTAGGGGGAAGAGAAGAGGAGGCAGAAGAGGGAAGATATCTTAGGAAGCTACTTCGATAACCCAGGTAATAATGACTGACTGTGGCTCAGTACAGAGTGGTTGTGACAGATGTGGTGAGAAACAGCTGGAGTTGAGATATAATTTAGAAGGTAGACTCAAGATAATTTTCTGACGGATTGAATTGAAAAATGAATTGAAAAGGAGTCCAGGACGACTTCAAGTTTTCTGGCCTAAGCAACCAAAAGACTTAAACCAGCCATCAGTTAAAGGGAGGACACCTTTGGGTAAATCAGGATGAGGGAAAGAATAGTTCAATTGTGAATATGCTGTTTGAGATTCTAACAGCCAAATGAAGATTTTACATTTGGCTGGAAAGATCAAGGTGCATCCAGTGGCCTGAGGCATACTGACTGCGCTGTGTGGTCCTTTTGGTGAACTGTGGAGAGTTCTGGAGCAGAGTGGGGAAATCTGTGTTCTGGAAAGCTCATTCCACACCAGAACTAAAAGGTTGTAGTCACTTGTAGTTTACCTGTTCAGTTGTGGTCTTTTATTCAGGAGTGAAGTTTATTTGATTTATTCATCAAGACTTTCTCTGTCTCAGGATATAACATTTTAAATGGTGAAGAATGCATCTCTAAGAACAAATTCTTAAATGAATATGTCTTTTCTTATAGTACTCATTCAAGATTATTCTTTTCTCATTGTTTATCTTTGCTGTAGTTTTTAGAGCCAGGCTGAGTCGTTCAGTGAATACAAGGTGTCAGTAGATACAAGGTGGATGGCTGCTGTAATCTAAGCTGCCCAGAGAATCAGAAGGAACAAATATGAATTGTGGATAGGGGTGTGAAATATACAAACTCACTGAAGAACAGTTTTAGACAAAGTACCACATAAAATGAAAAATAATGGCAACTGACAAATTAATCTATGAAAATCAAGTTCTTGATTTAAGAAGGCAGAGTGGAAACAGCAGTGAAATCTGACATCAGCTCCAGCTGCAAATCTTTACGTGCATATTATGAAATAAAAACATCACAAGATGTCTCCTTCTGGCCCTTCCCATTAACCCAAATAGAAATTATCAATAGTACTATTTTGGATTCCAGGTTTATACATGAACACATGTATATATGTATAGCTCTGTTTCACAGCCTATTTCCATCCCAAATCCCAAACCCAAATATCTTCCAACTAGGTTGTTAACTAATAAATCCATATACAACCCTTCTCAAGAGATCAAAATACAATGGCTCAATACTAGATCCAAGGGAATAGATTTTTCATAATAAATCTGTAGGCATCAGAATAAGTAAACAAGGGAATGTCTAGAAATGAAAGCTTCCAATATTCCTTCATATTACATTCATCTGCCATTTTTGTTTTTTTTGAGATGGAGTCTCTCTCTGTCGCCCAGGCTGGAATGCAGTCACGCGATCTCGACTCACTGCAACCTCCGCCTCCCAGGTTCAAGCGATTCTTCTGCCTCAGCCTCCCGAGTAGCTGGGACTACATGCACGATCCAACAAACCCAGCTAATTTTTGTATTTTTAGTAGAGACGGGGTTTCACCATATTGGCCAGGCTGGTCTTGAACTCCTGACCTCGTGATCTGCCCGCCTTGGCCTCCCAAAGTGCTGGGATTACAGGTGTGAGCCACCACGCCCAGCCTCATCTGCGTTTTCCAAGTAGCCTTGTATTTAGCCCACAGCAGCTTTGAGAAGGTATATTCAATATGCTAAAAACTATACAGTATTTGGAAAAATTATGATAAAGATATCAATCATGAAAATGGGATTTGACTACTTTCTCTTTTTGTGCATTGACGTTTGATGTTAAAAATCACAATTTTTTTTTAGAAAAATCACAAATTAGCTGGGCATGGTGGTTCAAGCCTGTAATTGCAGCAGTTTGGGAGGCCAATGAGGGAAGATTGATTGGGCCTAGGTGTTTGAGACCAGCTTGGGCAACATGACAAAACCCTGTCTCTACAAAAAATACAAAAATTAGATGGTTATGGTGCACATGCCTGAAGTCTCAGCTACCTGGGAGGCTGAGGTGGGAGGATCACTTAACCCCAGGAGGTCAAGACTACAATGAGCCGTGATCGTGCCACTGCACTCCAGCCTGGGTGACAGAGTGAGATCCCATTAAAAAAAAATTCACAATTAAAAAATTAGTCAAATCTTAGATTCATAACTGTGTGCAGTAGACATAGAAATAATTTAAATATATATCATCATTGTAAGTTGGCCATGTATTGAGGGGTGAGGGAGTGGGCAGTGAGGCATGAGGAACAATGAGTTTTTGAAGCCTCTGTGATTTTGTTATATAATCACAGAGTAATTATTTTGCCACTATGTATTCTTTGAGAATGACAGGAAGTTAGGAAATACTATCTTGAGAAATTGCTAAGAACAGCAATTTTTGTACTATTTTGTGTTTTTCATTCTTACCATTAGTTGTTAAGCTGCCAAAATTACCCTAGTTTAAAATAATCCACCTCACAAAGTTTTGATCAAATAAACATTTTCTCTATTCATCCACTTATATAATCTCTAAGAGAATACATTTTAATTTCCTAAATATCAGTATTTTCTTATAAGTGCACAGTGAATTTTTGTGTCTCAAAGCTAATTAAAAATATGAAGAAACTGTTTCATATAATAACCAAAAGATTCTGCACAACTAACTTAGGAAAACTTACAGTATACTAAATTGAAAGCTAATTTCCAATACTGACTAACTGCAATAGAATGGAATAAATGGCATTAGCTTTTTTGTTACTATGAACATAAACCCAAAAGCCTGTTCCCACTACATGTGCATACAATATATGCACAGGTATGTGAGTATATATTTGTATTATTCTAGGCTTGATCTCTCATTTTGATTAATAAAATTAAAGGGTTTTTCCAATTGGCTAAATGAGAACTCTCTGAATTTGTGTCAAATACATTGATAATCTATATTATAAACTCTTGACTTTCAACTTCATAGCAGAGGATTTGAAAATATTTATCAAACATTCACTGAATTTCAATATGCATGTTAAAGTGCTGTCTTGATTTAATTTATATAAGTAGATTAGGATATGTATATGATATAGAGGGAGGAAAAACTGAAGAATATATCTGCAAGAGCTTATCTCTATTAGTATACTATGCTCAAATGGCTTGAATATCATGCAAAAAAGTTGTGAGATGAGGATATTAGCATATAAATTATTTCCCTCTTTCATTTTAAGTTAGAATATGCATTTCCCCTAATGAAATTGTCAGTTGCCTAAAGAAAAAGTACACAGATGGAGAATTCAGGAAGACTTAAACTGAGCACACGCAGTCCATTCTCCCCCAAAAAACAACCCATTAAAAGTCACTCTTTCTTCCTTTCTTAGAAACTGAAGGAACATACATGGTCTTTGAGTATTCATTAAATACACAAGTAACTCAGATTAAGCCACACTTCTTAATCCCTTTATACCTGGTGTTCCATTATTGGAACGCTAAGCATGTGGGAGTTATTTATATACAACTGCTCAAGGTCATCGCCAAGGTCTGATTTTTCACAAAATATTCCAACCTCCAGCATAAATGGGTTAATAGGCATATTTAGCAGTTTCATCATAAGACACTTCAGCTTAACATCCAAAATTACTGAATCTACCGACATCTCCTCTCAGATAAAACATCTTTGCAAAACCAGTGTTGCAGCGTGACAGATCAACTCCAGCAGTCTGCTCTCTTATCCTCAGGGTTGGTTACTCTGGTACTCTTCTACTTCATGGATGATTCTTTCTGCCTTTCTTTGCCTTGTGTCTCCTGAGGAAAAATACATGCTCTCCTTCTGCAGAGTTCCTGCTTGCACTATAACACTTGCCCATAGAGAAGTAATGAGAAAAGCACTTATGCCCTTGTTTCCTTCCCTCCAGCAGAAGTGACATCGTCTTACTGATTTCTGAAGGGACTGAGTATTCTCAAGTTTTTCCTTCCTGGATTTTCCTTTTTGGGTCTCATGGTCTCAAGATGCACATGTTCTCTTCCTCAACAACAGCATATGTGGCCTGTCCCTGTAGGTGAGGCTTATGACCATAGGATTAAGTTTAATGAATGAGGAATAGTTTCATTTAGAAATTTTGTGTGGCCATGAATCTGAGCCATGATCTTCACTTCAACTTCATTAGCAAGAAAACTAATATTTCAGTCTCTTCCTATTTTATTTCTCAACGGGCTTTGAACTTAGTAGAGAAAAAGGTGTGAATAAATATACATTAGGGATCTACCACACTTGAGTGCCCTCTCTGTGCTGGACACTATTAGACAGATAATACTATTTATATTTGTATAGTGTTCATACTTTTCCAAGCACTCTCATTTGACCCTTCTAATTGTCTTGTAAGATAGATAAATACCATTTTCACTTTTCAACCATGGAAATCAGAAGTCAGAAAAGTTAAGTGATTTGCTGTTTTCACATTTAATGTTAGAGCTTGGCCTCAAATGCAGGTATTGTAACCTTAAATGTAAAGCTATTTCTTGATATAACACATTATAATATCTTGCAACAAGGTAAATCCTTCATTATATATCTCTACGTTTAGTACTCCAATCACTTGTTTTATTGCATAAAATACAAAATGTGAATATTTTGTGTTGATGCCACATGAACTTTAAAACACAGTTTCTTTATCAATCTGTTTCAGTATTATTGTCCATTTGAAATGACAGTACTTGAAGTATGTACTAAACATGAAGATTCTTGAGGCCTATTACAAAACTAATGACCTACAGATCAGACCCTGTGTATAAGCCAAGAAAGTATTTTTAACAGCCACCTCACCTGCATATTAAAGCTCAAGTTCCACTTGATTCAATGATCACTTCTTAGCTTTTCTTAAACACTCTATATTTCACATTGTAAAACTGTTACACAAAACCTTACCAGGTAGCTACTGTGAATTATATATTCCCAAATACACCTTGTCCTTTTCCAGCTCTTCACTAGTTTTAACTTTGTTCTAATCCATTTACAAATTCTCTCTTCTTAAAGGCATGCTCAAATGCAGCTCTACCAACGATGAAGACCTCAATGATTATTCTCCCCTTAAATACCTTAACCTTTGTCTATAACAATTGTGATATAAAAGTGTACAATTGTTACAATTTTAAATAAAATTGTTACTCACAACTTTAAATAAAATTTTTACCCAAAATAAGAAAAACTCCTCCTGGACAGCAAGAATTGTACCTGTTATATCTTAGTATGTCACTGTACGTGATATTAAATATTTATTATAAAGGACAATATGGCCGAGCACAGTGACTCACGCCTGTAAATCCGGCACTTCGGGAGGCTGAGGCCAGAGAATCACTTGAGCCCAGGAGTTTGAGACCAGCCTGGGTAACACAGTGAGACTTTGTCTCTAAAAAAAAATTAGCCAGGCATGGTTTGGTGGCATGTCCCAGCTACGTGGGAAGCTGAGGTGGGAGGACTGGTTGAGTCCAGGAGACCGAGGCTGTAGTGAGCTGTGATCTCACCACAGCACTCCAGCCTCGGTGACAGAGCAAGACCTCACTTAAAAAAAAAAAAAAAAAAGACAACAAACTGCTTCCAGAGAATTAGTGAAAGCAAATATTAAAATTCTCTGGGAGATGAAAGGACTGATGGAACCCCAGTATCTAAGATACTACTACCATTTTCTACAAAGAAATGTCTGGGTAAAATAGCAGGTGCTCCACCTTTTCGGAATGGATGGCTTCATTAGCTGAAATAAATGAAACATTAACTAAGCTGACAGAAAAGAACTAAATTATTCAGAAAAAGTAGTGTTAGCTACCAAGATATTATACTATTAAAAAAAAAGATATTGTACTATAACTAACTTTCTCCTGGATGTTTAGACAAGAACTTTGCAAATAAAGTTAGAAAAATACTAACATTTAAGTACAAGGTACTATTCATAATATTTAGAAATGTTTCCATATAGTTTAAGTTTCCTATTTTTGCATATTTTATTAATATTTAAAATATTTTATACTAAACACAAGTTGTGAGATTTTTGCCATCTCCTATTGAAATAAGACAATTTACAGGGAAGGGAGTTTCAATACAAACCATCACCTTCTATATCAATTTAGTATTCTTCAAGGTATTTGAAATTAGTTATTATCTCAGGGGATATTGTTGATCATTGTTAACTTAGTCTTATTATAAAGTATAAGAAATAACATCTGAATAACTTAATAGAATTTCATTTTAATAAGTATATTTAAAGTTTATCACTTCCAAAAAACAGCATTTTAATTACATTCAAGTTGTATTCATTTTAAATACCAACAAACCCATCATTTACATATAGAGCTAGATATTACAAAACAGATGGAAATTAAAACAAGTTTTTTTTGAAGTCCTTCCAAATTTAGAACATTGTAAACTATTAAGTATATACCTAAAAAATTTACACATTATCAGGGAAACACAAGTTGCTCTAATAGGAAAAGAACTATAATACACATACAGTGGAATATAATTCACATAGGTTCAATTTACAGGTATGTCTTAAAGTACCAAAAACCCCCAAAGCTAATAACTAGAAATATAGGCAAAATTATAGCTGACTTTCTAAACTAATGCACCACTATATAATGCTTTCCTAGAGAAAGTAAAAGGGTTCTCAAGATTTTATGTTGACCCATGATTTTTCACTTGTTCTCAAATATAAAACCAGAGTTTTCTTTTTGTCTTTAATTTACACTCATGTTTGTTCGTTTGCTTTTATAAGAATAACTAAAATGTGTCATGAGAAGTGCTATCAAACCTGTCTATTTAGAGCTCAGTAACCAAGACATTTCTTTCATTTTTCCCTGTTGCTCTATTTTCACTTCAAAAATCTCTAAGGAAATTTTATAAACAGTGGTGGTAAAAAGATAAATAATTCTGAGATGGCAAAGAAATATGAGACTTGGCACTAGCACAGGTTTACAAAAAAATTATCCCCCATTTATTAAACCATATATGTGAAAAAGGAAAATCATATCTGAAAACATAAGCCAGTGAAAACATACTGAAAAAAAATGGAAAGCAGCACTTAGAATTGTGGTGCTTGCAGGTTTTACTTTGGAAGACACACAGCAAGCAAGCTACCAGTTGAGAATGTTTAAAACCTTGTATGAAGTTGTTTAAATTTTGAACTTGTTTCAATCAAGTTGTAGCCAAAACAAAAAGGTCATAATTGCTGTGCTCATATAAGAGATGTGAGGAGGGAGGAAGGGAGAAATGCAGGGAAGGAGCGGGGAGAGGAGGAAGGGAGGGAGAGGGAGGAAAGAGTAAGGTACACATCAGGTTAAAAGGGGCAGGATTAGGAATAAAATTAAGCATTTAATCTAATCTGATCAGGAAGAAACTTTGCCCCATATTCAGATTTTATTGCACTTCATAATCACAGAAAAAGAACATCCATCTTATTTCTTAATGTGTCTCAAGTTAAAAATGGCAGAATGAATAACCCTTAGCACATACGATTTTTAAAAGGGACATTTGTAGAATTTCATTGGTTTTTTGTTGTTGTCCTTGTTGTTTTCCCCGCTTCTTTTCATAGGTGTTGATGTATTTGTTTTCTAATGATAATCTTAAGAGTTGACTCTTCTAAAATGGTGTTCAGATGTTCTGACATATTCAGGCCTTTCTTAAACAACTTACTCTGCATTAAAAAGTCATCAATAAGAACTGTAATTCAGTGTTTTTAAAAATGAAATGTTTAACTTCAAATTAAGTTTGTTTAAAATAACTGCTATTGTGCCAAATGATGAAACTACTATTTTATTCATTACAAACATCATATAATCATTCTCTATGATCACTATAAAAATTTAAATGATTCCTTTCTCCTGTATATGAAGATGGTAGTTCTAAAGCTACACTCTAAAAGTGTTAAAAAGCCCATTCGTAATACACACTCCATCTCAGTTTTTGAAAGTCAGTGCATTCAGTGGTTATAAATAGGCATGATGTTCTTCCACAGCTAAGAGTTCTAGAAGAAAGGGGAAAAAAAAAGATAAATAATCTGAAAAGTTCCTAATGATCACAAATACTGCCAATACTCAAAGTCAAGATGGTATAACCTGAGTGTCAATCAGTTGTGTTTTTTTCTCCCAAGGGAAGACGTTCCCATAACTGGAGCAACTGTTCACCAACCTGAGGTTCTAGTTCCTAGATAAATCAGAAGTCAAAATAAACATAAAAAGAACTGGATTGAAAATTTTTAATGACCAAAACCTATACTGATAAAAATGTAAGAAAAACACTTTAAATTTCATTTTCCTACTAGAGTATGTTAAAATCATATGGTATGAATTGTTCTAATTCTTTGCTTTAAAGTTTATGGAGTTGACTTCCAGATTTAAGATCACAGTTAATCTGCAAAATCTCTCAACTTTTGTGACAAAATGGCAACAGATTCCCATGGAGTCCTTCTGGAACTGTTTCTACCTAAAAATAATGGATTTTGTTTTTAATAGAGATTTAGCAAAAGCACTCAGCTGGAACTTCCAAAGGTTTACTGTGAAACCTAGCATATTTGATGTTGGGTTTTTCCCACGAAACTCTCTTAAGCAACTACATCTTCTTATCTTGAAAATTATTAAAATATTTTTTCTTCTAAGAATTATTTCTAACAGATATTTCTTCAAAATCATTACAGAATAAAAATGAAATTATTCTCACACAATTGAAAAGAATGCCACTTTATAGTCCTCCTGTGGAATGATACCTATGATAAGCACTTAAGAGGAACCCAAACACTTTTTACACAGTGATTTGAAACGAGTCATACTGGTTCAGATACATTACTAGCTGTGTAACCTTAGGCTAAACTAATCTTTGAGTCTATTTTCTCCTATATAAAATTGGACTCATAATTTAATCATAAGAAATAAATTATATCTTATAAAGCAGTTAGCATAGTATTTGGTCAATATATATTAATTTCCATCATCTTAACTAGCTTAAAATGCATGTAAGTAGCATCATAAAGACAAAGCAAAACATAACAGAAATAAACAAGCCACTAGAATATAAAAGGTTATTTACTTTACATAATTAAAGCCAAAGAGAAGTTAAATACTATTGTCATCTTGAGACTCTGATTGCAACGAACAATCAGACACATTTACAAGTAAGTTTTTACTAGCTTTTTACAAACCTGAACCCGTTTCCCATGTGCATATGGAATGTAAAATTTGTACTCTTACATTTTATTCTCAATTAAAGCACTGGATAACAAGAAAACAAACAGAAATAAAGGTTAAAAAAAAATGCCATTGTATACCTGCCCATCCCTGCTTATCTGCACTTTCTTGTTGTCATTCCATGGATTGAGTAAATGGTGTGCAAATTGAAAGGGAAGGCTTTCTTTTCGTATCCATTCCACTTTAAATACTCCTCCTAGTCCCGCAGAGCCCCAGTCCTGGCTCTTTTCCCTTCCAATCTCAGAAGACATCCTAGAAAATCCCTGTAGGTAAAATGGGAGGAAGGAATAGAGGTGAGGAGGCGATTAACATGTCTAAATATAATTTATCTGAGAAGGCTGAGTTTTTAAAATTTTAAGATAATGATATAATATTAAAATAACAGAAACCTAACGAAAACAAAAAATAAGCTACTTATTAAATTTTTCATTGAAAGCTCTCTTAGCAAATTTTAGAGAAAAAAACAGTTCTAGCCTCCTAACAATTTCAAATATCAATAATAATTTCTAAATAAAACAGCAACAGTTCTAAGTCCATATTTATTCCATGATAAATGGATACAAGTTAACTTCTAGGCTTTCATTTCCAAAAATTATAACAAACATCAAATAATAAATGTATTATTTTATAAATTCAGGTATACATTAAGTCAAGATGGGTGATGGTTAAGAAACATACTTAGTTTATTGATTGTCAATACTAACTTCCTTGGCCTATTTAAATAAATATTTTACCAAAAGGTCAAGCTTCTCATTACTTTGAATCCACCTGAGAATTAGTAAATCTAAAGTTGTCTTCAGAAGGAAACATAGTTTATCAACAAGGCAAAAACAAAGAGGATTTCAGTTCTATCATCCTCTAAAGAGATGCAATATATCCCTCACTCTCAATCAAGCAAAAGACATTCTTGCATTCTGATGCAATGAAAAGCCAGCTGTTTTTCTAAAAATCTCTATGATTTAACCTATAGCCAGAACAACCCCATTTTACTGATTCAGGGTGGCTCACCTGGAAATGTCCAGATCCTTGAACAGAAAATACCAAGTAAACCATGCTGCTTTCCCAAAAGGCTCGATTTAGCTTCCGTTCATTACTAGGAGTTGTAGACCAGATACCCTTCTGTTGAGAAATTTCAAGGTTTCTCAAATTGCTACTCTTCATTATGAAGTATCGAACAGGCATGTTTGGTCTTGGTGAAGGAGATTTTGATCCCTATAAAAGAATACATAAGTTCTTGAAAGGTAATCTGATCTTTCAAAACCAATAGGCTCCATTAAATAACATCTTCATAAACATACAAGCCAAAATATTTTACCATATATTCAACAAATGCAAATAGCTCTATCATGTCTGAAACCTATACAAGACTCAACCAAAATAAAGTTAGCTAAAAACAAGTACTCATTTTCACAGCATTCAAAATCCCTTATCAACAAAGGATCCTGGAGTACCAACTTTGGTTTATACCTCAAATATACTTTCAGGAAATGTTTTAATATACTTTCAAAATCCAAAAACAAAATAAATACTTCTCCAGCTTACTGTCTGGAGGCAGTTTTCAGAGGACAAAGAAAAACAGTCCAGTGGTCTCATTAAGTTGTGCAGAAAGAAACTGGAGTTCAGAGACCGAAGTGGCTACTGTGCGTGGCAATGTACTATGTTAGATAGAAAGGAGCTGCACATAAAGAGAGCTCCAAAGAAAATGCAGAGGGGTTCCCACAAGTTTTTGGCTAAGTGCTGACCTGAACATGAGTGAGAAAAAAGATAAATAACCCAAGGCTAGGGGAAGATCCAAAGGAAAACAAGTAGACCAAACAATTCCTAGAGCTCACACATGGCTGGGAATATTTCATGTTATCTTCAGCCAGAAGAGACAGAACCTGTAATACATATGGTACTGGCCCACAGAAGGGCCATACCTTAGTATTGGAACTAAATTAATAACAGAATAAAGACTGCTCTGGCCCAACCCTAACATTACTTAAAAGCAAACTTCAAAAGGATTCAACTGATTGCAACTAAACTGTGAATTAGAACAAAGTCTCACCCTATTGAAAGGAATATACAAAAACCTAGCTGCCCAACAAAATTACAGGAAACACAAAACAGGAGAATATACAAAGGTTGTTATTTACATAATGAAGGCCAAAGAGAAGTTAAATACTGTTGTCATCTTGAGACTCTGATTGCAATGAGCAATCAGACACATCTACAAGTAGATTTTTATTAGCTCTTTACAAATCTGAACCCGTTTCCCATGTGCATATGGAATATAAAATTTGTACTCTTATATTTTCTCCACAAAGCACTGGATAACAAGAAGACAAAACAGAAACAAAAGTAAAAGAAAAAAAATGCCAAAAGTAATAAACAGAAACAGTCTCAGAGATGACAGAGTTGATGTAGTTAGGAGACAAGAATGTTAAAGCATCTGTTATAAAAACATTCATTATGTTCAAGAAAGTAGAGGAAAACTTGAACATAATGAGAGGAGAAATGGAAGATATTATTTACTTAATTTTTTTTAGGGAGACAGAGTCTCACTCTGTCATCCAGGCTGGAATGGCACAATCATAGCTCACTATAACTTCAAATTCCTGGGTTCACATGATCCTCCTGCCTCAGCCTCCCCAGAAGCTAGCAATACAGGTGGCCCATCACCATGCCCAACTAGTTTTTTTATTCTTTTGTAGAGATGATGGGGTCTTCCTATGTTGCCCAGATTGTTCTCAAACTCCTGGCCTCAAGCTATCATCCCAACCTGGCCTCCCAAACCATTGAGATTACAGACATAAACCAAGCCCAGCCAGAAGATATATATACATATATATATATATGTGTGTGTGTGTGTGTGTGTGTGTGTATGTATATATATGTTTTTAAAATTTTTAAAAGACGCAAAAGGAACTTCTAGAGATGAAAATACAGCCTTTGAAAACACATGAGAAGGAAAGAACACCAGATTAGACACCAAAAATGACTGAAAAAAATGAAGAGAACATTGGTGACCTGTTGAACCATATGCAATGGTCTTGTATCTGTGTATCCAGAGTCCCAGAAAGGAGGTTTTTCAGGCAGTAGTAAATAATACAAAGTGCACATTCGTATTAACACAAAAGAATAATGAGCACAAGATTAGTAAATAATAAATATAAAAATATATTTTTCTGGCTTTGAAATCTTCGTAAAAGATAATTGCCTAAAGTAAAAATAATACATTATAGCATTTATATAAAAACAAAATGTATGAAAACAGTAACACAAAGGAGTAAAGTGTAAAATAAAAGAACACTGTTGGCCAGGCGCTGTGGCTCACGCTTGCAATCCCAGCACTTTGGGAGGCTGAGGAGGGTGGATCACTTGAGATCAAGAGTTCGAGACCAGCCTGACCAACATGGTGAAACCCTGTCTCTACTAAAAAATACAAAAAATTAGCCAGGCATGGTGGCACATGCCTGTAATCCCAGTTACTCAGGAGGCTGAGGCAGGAGAATGGCGTGAACCCAGGAGGTGGAGCTTGCAGTGAGCCGAGATTGCGCCACTGCACTCCAGCCTGGGTGACAGAGTGAGGCTGTCTCAAAAAATAAAAAATAAAAAATAAAAATAAATAAATAAATGGCTTCATTAGTGAATTCTATCAAATATTCAAGGAAGAAATAATACCAATTGTACATATCTCTTCTAAAATACTGAAGTGGGACAAACACTTCCCAACTAATCTTATGAGGCCAGCATTACTCTGACATCAAAACCATACAAAGATACATAACAAAAAAGAACTACAGAATAATACCCCTCATGAACAAAGATCCCTCATTTAACAAAATCAAATCCAGCAATATATAAAAATAACACCATGACCAAGTGAGATATAAACATAAGAAAATCAAGCAAGGAATTCACCATACTAATAGACAAAAAATGCTTTCCTCCTAAGATCAAGGCAAAGATATGTGGCTCTCAACACTGAACAGCATTTTACTGGAGGCTCTGGCCAGAGAGATAAGGTAAAAAAGAAACAGCAATCGGATTGAAAAGGAAAAAAAGTAAAACTATCTTTATTATCAGATGGCATAAAAAGCTAATAGAATTAATAAATGAAGTAAGGTCGTAAGATTCGGGCAAATATATAAATATCAAATGTATTTGTATATACTAGCAATGAACACCTCCAATTAAAATTCTAAAAAACAGTATCAAAAACATTAAATACTTAGGGATAAATTTAACAAAAAATGTGTAATACTTGTACTCTGATATTTTTCAAACATTGTTGAGGGAAATTAAAGACTATCCAAATAATGAACAGATATACTATGCTTATGGATTAGAAGACTAAAAAGTGTTAATTGTTGATTTTTTTCAAATTGATCTATAGATTCAATGCAATTCCACTCAAAATACCAAAATATTTTTCTGTAGAAACTGATGAGCTGACTTTAAAGTTTATACGAAAGTACAAAGGACCTGGAACAGCCAAAACAATATTGAAGAAGATAAACAAAGTTGAAGGACAATTGATTGAAGATGAAGGATTAACTGATTTCAAGACTTACTATAAAGCTACTAAAATAATGACAGTGTACCACTGGCAAATATATAAAATATCATATATAAATATACTATATATGATATA
>NW_012108031.1:1129780-1152284 GCF_000951045.1 Mandrillus leucophaeus | reverse complement strand
TATCATATGTAATATGTAATATATTACATATTAAATCTATCATACATGGTAGATTAAATATAGGAAATATATTTCATGCAATATATCTATGTCATGTATAGTTTAATATATCACATATAATATGTATCATATATTAAACATTAAAATATAGGAAATATATTAATATATAAATACATAGTATATAAATATATTAATATATATCATACATAAAGAGGGGGGAGAGAGAGAGAGAGAGATTAATGAAACTAAAGAGTCCAATAAGTAGACCACATATTTATGGCCAGTTGATTTTTGACAAAGGTGTCAAAGTAACTCAATGGAAAAAAAAAATGGTTTTTAACAAATGGTACTGGAAAAATTGTATAAGCAAAAGATTGCCAACTATAAAACTTCTAAAAGAAAACACAGGAGAAAATTATGATCTTGGGTTTGGTACACAAAATTTCTTAGTACACAAAAAATACGAATCATAATAGAAAAAGTTGATGAAATGGACTCCATCAAAATGAAAAACATTTGCTCTTCAAAAGACACTGTTAAGGAAATGGAAAAACAACATATCTAACACATATTGTTAGAAAACATATGCAAAACATATAATAATTAAGCCTTGTACCCAGAATATACAGAAAACTTTTACAACTCAGTGAAAGATGACAAATCACCAAAAACTAACAACAAAAAGTGAACTAAAATTTGAACATTTCACAAAGATGATACACAATGGCTAATAAGCACATGAAAAGATGCTCAACATCATTAGTAACTGGGAAAATACAAATTAAAACTATAATGGCCTATTACTACATACCCAACTGGAATGGCTAAAATTACAAAGGCTAATAATGCCAAATACTGTCAAGAATATGGAACAAATGGAATTCTTAAAGATTGTTAAAGGAAATGCAACATAGTACTGTCATTTTGGAAAACAGTTGGACAGTTTCTTGTAAAGCTAAATATACATTTATCAAACAACTCAAACAATACTAATCCTAGGGATTTGCCAAAGAATAGAAAACATATTTAGATACGAAGATTTAACTTGAATGTTAGTACCAGTTAGTACAATGTTAGCAACTTTATTCATAACAGCCAAAAAGTGCAAACAACCCAAATGTCCATCAACTGATGAATGGAAAAACAAACCAGTCTATCTAGAAATGGAATACTACTCAGCAATAAGATAAACTAATAATATACTCAACAATATGGATAGATTGTTGATACATTCAATCTTATGTATGTAGCATTTTGTGTCTGGCCTATTTCACTTAATAGAATTTCAAAAGGATTCTATTAAGTGAAATAAGCTAGACACAAAACGTTACATATATATGATTCCATTTACAGGAAATTCCAGAAAAGGCAAAACTCAAGGGACAAAGAGCAGAACAATGGGTTACCAGGGAGTAGGGGTGATGGAAATATGTAGATGATCGTGGTATAGTTACATGATTGTTTACATTTGTCAAAATTCATTAAATTATACAGTTTAAACTGGTGAATTTTATTGTAAATTACACCTTAATAAAGGTGTATAAATAAACCAAAAAACTTCAAAACCTAAGAATGCAAATCTACAAAAACATTTATTTTCCTCTTATTTAACAAAGAGTATTTCAATAGACACATTCACCAAAATACAATATGCAGCTAAATAACCTCTAATCAAATACCTACTCAGCTACTAAAACAGGAAAGTAAAAGTAATCACATAATGAACATTTGAAATTATTCTTATTACAAGTTTTTTTAAAGGTACAGTTTTCAATTCCATATCAACATTTCCTACCTTCCTAACCCTATCCCATCTTGTTTTTTAAATATAACCACTGTAGAAATCAATTAACAACAGACAGAAACCACTGTTTTCAATTCTGAAATTATGAACCAAAGTTAAATTAATCTTTTTGTTATTTATTTTAGCAAAAAAGTTTCTAAAGGGCTGGGCATGGCGGCTCACACCTGTAATCCCTGCCACTCGGAGGCTGAGATGGGAGGATCACTTGAGCCCAGGAGTTTGAGGCCAACCTAGGCAACAAAGGGAGATCCCCATCTATAAAAAAAGAATTTTTCTTTAATCAGCTGGGCATGGTGGCATGCACCTGTGGTCCCAGTTACTCAAAAGCTGAGGTGTGAAGATCACTTGAGCCCAGGAGTTCAAGGCTGCAGTGGATATGATTGTACCACAACACTCCAGCCTGGGTAAAAGAGTGAGATCCCATTTCAAAAAAAAAAAAAGGTTCGAAACAAATAGGAAACAAATAATAAACAGCCTAACTACGTGCCAGTAGTGAATGATCTATAGTTTTCAAGCATTCTAAAATACCCCAAGATGGTAATAACTAGAAATATTTGCCATGCAGGAAAAATTTTACATTTACTCAAAGTGTATCAAGTTTGCTAGCTTCAATTTACATCTAGAAAAGAGGCCACAATTAGAAAAGTACTCTAATTGTTTTACAATTTTATTTACTTAGCATTACATGTGCTACAAATCTGTTCCTTACTACATTTTCTTTCAGATACTCTACCTTTCCTGAGGATGGAGGAGAAGGACTAGCACAAGGACTTGGGTAACTACTGCTGTCTGTAGATTTCACAGAAGACTGATCGGATCGGTCCTCGGTGCCTCGTTTAGGATGTAAAATTCCTCTATCTTTGTACTTCTGAGGTGGGTGTAATGCTGGAGATGGAGATTTCATCAGTATTCTTGAGCAAGAAGGAGGAAGCAAAGATCAGTTATATATAAGTTCGTAATACAAAGATCAGTTATATATAAGTTTATAATACAAAGCAGATGCCATTTTAATTCAAAGTCCCAATGATCTTATGATTTATGGAATATTATTTAAAAATACTAAGGTCAGGAAATACAGATGTCTATGACAGCTCTAAACTTACGCCTAACTAGGTATGAGATCCTGGGCAAGCCTCTTAACTTATCGGAGCTTTAATTTCCTTATCTGTTAAATAAAAGGATTATATCTAAACTCCAAGATTTTTCTATTCTAAAATTCTATGAATAAATGCCACAAACATGGCAGTCAGGAATTTCATAATTTTTCTTAAAGTACGAGTCTTTCTGGGACAATCAGACATTAAGTGCTCCCTGATGTATTGCAATATAAAGTTCACAACACCACCTATAAAATATTATTGTTAAAACATTGGATCCAATCAAGCCCTGAGAGCTAACCACCAGCTTACATAAGATACATAGGGTATGGAGTCCGGGCGCAGTGGCTTGCGCCTGTAATCCCAGCACTTTGCGAGGCTGAGGTGGGCAGATCATGAGGTCAGGAGTTCGAGACCAGTCTGACTAACATGGTGAAACCCCACCTCTACTAAAAACACAAAAATTAGCCGGGCGTGGTGGCGTGCATCTGCAAGTCCAGCTACTCAGAAGACTGAGGCAGGAGAATTGCTTGAACCCAGGAGGCGGAGGTTACAGTGAGCTGAGATTGCGCCACTGCACTCCAGCCTGGGTGACAAAGAGAGACTGTCTCAAAAAATAAAACATAAAAATAAATAAAAAATAAAAGATACATAGGGTATAGAAATACATAGTGCCAGGAAAAAAGCAGAGACAAATCCAGAATGTACGACATCTCACAGTACCACTGACCTAGTTTCTTGAACATTTCACCGACTTGATTTACCTAACATTATTTTGTTTTTTCTTTCTTGCTTCTTTTCTGTTTTGGCTTACATATTTAAAAGTAAATTCCACACATCATGTCATTTTATCCTTCCATATTTAAATATGCATCTGTTAAAATGGGGTGCGCATTGTCCCTACATAACCAAAGTGGTTACCAATCCCAATAAAATAATAATTTCCTCAACTGTCTCAAATTATTGATTCATTTGCATCAGCATACAAGGAACACTCATGCATTATATATTAGTATGTCATGTTTCTTGAATCTAACAGAATTTTTCATAGACTGGTTTAGGAATAACTCTACCACAGAATAATTCCTATGGAAATATATTCCCACATTCTAAATAACTAATGCTCAATAAAATTCTAGAACAATATTTTCAAAAAGTGGGGAGTATTGGGGAGTATCTAAGTAAAAAATGTACTTTTTAGTCTCCCTTTTTCTCAGCAGGGTCTAGACCAGAAAGAAAGGTTCAGGCACGCATTTTACAAGCTTTCCTTGGAAACTGGTTAAATTACTACTAAAATGTAGTATCTGAAGAACATGGAAACCAATGTTTTAGTCCTCTTTAATTAAAGTCTTAAATGATATTAAGCCTTTATATTTCATTCAAATATGCAAAAATCTGATAAAAAAAAAAGTACTAAAAACCCCACCTGATCCTTGAAAAACAGTAAGCATTATGTATCTTTTATGTTTCCATTGTTTCTATTTTCAGTTTAACTATAAAATCAAATTCTTATTATAGAGACTTTTCTACAGTATTGCCAAAACTAGCCTCATAGCCAAGAATGTTTTTTGTTATGAATTTCAACAAGGTGAAAACCTGATATAAAATAAATTTGATTCTAATAAGTGTTTTTATAACCAGAAACACTTCTGAATCATGGCCAATGATTTATTGTAACCACTATCATATTACTGGAATATATTTTTTACATAAATAATTCAGTATGAGGTGTCTCATTAATATTCATAAACAAAAACACCACCACATTTAATTGCAAAAGAACAAAAGAAGAATTTGGCTAAATTATAACAGAAATGTTGTCATATGACAGTAAATTTGTTTACTTATTATATGCCTCCCCTCAATCAAATGTAAATCCTCTGGAGGAGATCTTATCTCTTTTGTACACTTTTAGATCCCTCACACCAAGAACTGGCATTGCATGTGTCACTGACTGAAGTACTTTTCTATAGGAATGCTAGTCAGCAGTACTGATATCTAGATAAGGCTTATAAGGAGGTTGTTCTTCTAAATGGCCATAGCCAGTACGGCTCAGAGTATCTAGGTAAAATGTTACTTCACATATATCAAGTAAAATATATAATCTTAAAATACCTATATATTTTTGAGAGACCCAATTCTAGAAATTAGATATTTTGATCTTTTCCTGACAAAGAGTTGCCTTATTAAATAACTGACAGATACCAATAGTTTAAAATTCATATTAACAATACTTAGAAGAATTAAGTTGGACAAGTAGAAAACTCTTTCCACTTTATTGCTACCTTTTCATGGATCTTAGATTATAAAAAAGTAATTTTTAAATACTATAAAAGCACATGATTCTAAGATAAATAATTCATTTTCCTGAAGAAAAAGTGACCCATTTTGGTAAAATGTCATAAATTTACCTTTCTGCAGTAGTACACTCATCAGAAAATTCAGTATCTGCTGAACTTTTCCTACTATTATTTGACCTCCAAGAAGAGGCCAAAGGAAGCTCTTCTGAAGACATAGGCCTTGGCCTTTGACCAATCCCAGATGGTTGTTGTAAACCTGCAGACTGTTCTTCAGTGCTTAAAACAGCTATAATTGCTCTTATGGTAGCTTCATCAACTTGAGACCAAGGTTTAGATGGAGCTCTCATTCGGCGTAAAAATAAGCTATGCCACTTCTGTCTGAGCTGCAGCAATAAACTAGCTGCCTGTAATAGTTCAAATAGATATAAGCAAATGAATATCACATATGCAAAACACCTGTTTGATTAGTTTCCATTAGTTTGCAACTGTTTCCAATAAACATATTTCACATTTCATATAATTTACTACCAATTTCATTATTTTTAATGGGTGAATGAAATAAAATTTATTTATTATATTTTAGGCACTAAGACACAAAATCAAATTAAATAGTCTAATAAGAAAAACAGTAAACAATAGTTGTGGTAGAGTGTGATTAATATTGGAAAAGTAGCAGCAGGGTAAATAAAAACATATGTAGTTCATAGTGTTATTTTACTGCCTGTAGAACATCCAAATGATCATGTCCTGAAGGCAGCTGGATTTATAGAAAGGTCTAAGATACAGCTCTAAACTTGAAAGTCACCAGTTCCTAAATTATTGCAAAATATACACATAGAGGTAAAGTCCCCGGGGACTGTACAGAGGGAGTAAGAAGATAAGAGTAAGCCACAAAGTGCTAGACAACTTAAAATTTAAGGCACAAACACATACAGCGGGGTCTGTGAAACAACTAAGAAGGACTGACTACAGAGAAAGAATTAAGAAAGATTAATGTTACAGTAACTAGTGACAAAGAATTTGGGGCAGGAGTAAGGAAGAAAACTGGTGAAGGGCAGGAGTACAAAAAGGAGGATATGGACAATAGTGATAAATAATATAGAGAGGTCACATTTATTCAGGACAGTAGACTGACTTTGATAACAGAAGGACACAGTTGACCTTGGCAAGTACAGTTTCAGTGAAGTGATGGATTGGTGGGAATGGAAGTGAGAGTGTAGTAGGTTGAAGTGATGAATGAATGGATGCTAAAATAGTAAACCTAGCCAGTGTTAACTACTGACAGCTTGGCGCCTCCCAAAAATGTATAGAGAATGATCTTGGACAGCAGAGATAGAATCAAGGGGAGGCTCTGTCACAAAAATTTGTAATTTGAAAAGAAACATTCCTCCTCCCTCAAACCCCCAATTCAGAAGTATATGAAAAAGAGAAAATAGTATGGAATCATATCTTTCTCTCAGAAACACAGTTATACAAAATAAAGGGAGTTCCTGTGTACCCGATACTCAATACATCCAGAAATATTCAAGGATTACTGCTATAGTTAGAAGTTTTTGTCCAAATTTTCATGTTGAAACTTAACCTCCAATGCAATAATAATGGGAGGTGTTGGCCTTTGAGGGGTGATTGAGTCATGAGGGCTCTGGCTTCACAAATGGAACTAGGTATCCTTATAAAAGAGCTTGATGGAGGGAGTCCATCCCCTCTTGCCCTTCTGCCTTTCGCCGTGTGAGGACACAGTATTCCTCCACTCTAGAGGAGGCAGGGTTAAGCAGCCCTCGCCCAATGTCAGCACCTTGATCTCAGACTTAACATCCTTCAGAACTGTGAGAAATAAATTTCTGTTCTTTATAAATTACTATAGCAGCAACAACAGACTAAGACAATTACCTTGCTTAAATAATGAGCCACAACTAGGTTTTCCAAGTCCTCTGTTGGAATAAACCCCAATACAGAAGAGAATGAATGAGGTCCCTATGAAAACTGAAAAACAAGCTGTATTCTCTGATACTAAGGGCTCAACAGTAAAGGAAAAATTTTTATCATACTACATATCAATTCACACTAACTGAATGAAAGAAATGTATTACACTACTTGAAAGCAACTTACCTCTGGCTCTAGTTTGAAATTGAGCCACTCATCAAGTTTCAAGGCTGCCAAATTAGCTGTAGTTTTGTCCTCCATTTCACTATCACTACTGTCATTGGGAATGCCATCCACTGTCCAAGTACATAATGAAAAAAAAAATCACTTTTACCTTCTTACATTATGGCAAAACACTAAGAAGAATAAATACGCTTCACATACACAAACCCTCCTGACATACAACAATTTGTGCGGGAAGTTCTTCGAAGCCAAAAGATCACATATTAAATCTCAATATTTATTTAAAAGGAAAAAAAAGAGACAATTTGAAGACTATAATCTCTCATCACGATGCAACAAAACAAAAAGACAAGAATATAAAATTTGAAGCACAATCTTTAATAACTGGATGAAAAAGAAACAACATAATTCAAGGAAGGAATGACTACACTACATATCAAGAACAATGAAAGGTGCCCAAAGCAATACTCTTATAAAGTCACAGGTCAGTTTTAAAAAGAAAAAGTATACAGCTAAATATATCTAAGAAAAATAGCATAAAACCCAAAGAATAGTAGAAGAAAATAGAAAATAAAAAAAGATGAATTAGAAAGACAAAATGATAATTAAAACTATAACCCAGTTCTTTGAAAAGATTATTAGATAACCCTATGTAAATTTAATAAAGAAGAAAGCAAAAATCTATCTACAAAATCAGGTGAAAATGATATTATAAAAATTAATACAGAATGTATTATAAAATTAATACGAAATTGATATAGGCTATAATATACAGTATGTATAAATAATAAATTTGAAATCTTCAAAGAAATTTATTATTTTCTACAGGAAAATTACTAAAACTGAAAGTAGAGGAATTAGAAGAACCCAAATATATTTAAGGAAGAAACAGAGATATCCTTAAAGAACATCAACAAAGAAATCCAGAACACCAAGTCTCTCAATTTTGCATGGAATCAAATAATGACCATTCCTTTAATGAGACAAATCTAAACCTGAGTCAAAACCTAATTAACACCTAAAAGCTACATACCAGAACATGTATGAACACACATCACACAAACCCCTACAGGTGAGCCTCACCAATGAAGATAAATATAAGTTTTAAATAAAATGTTAGAAAAATATCCAGCAATGTAATAAATCACACTTAGTCCAAGGAAGGTTTATTTTCAGAACAAAATAACAGTTTTGTAAGAAAATCTATATACCACATAAATAGGCTAAATAATTTCTGATTATATGAACAAATGCTCAAATGCTATTTAGTAAATTCAACAAATTTTTAACACACACACAAAAACAAAACAAACAAACAAAAAAACCTTCTATGCCAGGTTTGGTGACTCATGCCTATAGTCCCAGCTACTCAGGAGGCTAAGGTGGGAGGATCGCTTGAGCCCTGGAGTTCAGGGTTACAGTGAGCTATGACTACTGCACCACTGCACTCCATCCTGAGTGACAGGGTGAAACCCTGTCTCTTAAAAACAAAAACATACAAACACATGCACAGACACACACACAAAAAACACTATTCCGTTATTTAAAAGGAACTTTTTATTAAAATTAACATTATAACCAATAGTATAACTTTAGAATCTGAAACTTTAAAATTCAGTAAGACAAAATGGACCATTAATTCAGTTTTCTAATATCTTCAAAAAGAAATTAAAGGAATACATTTTGGTAATAAATGAAAGTATTACCACCTGAAGGTAATATAATTAAATAAATACAAAATCCAAAGGATTAATGAGTTTAGTAAAGTAACAAGGTACATAAAATATGTCTGCAATAATGTTTGTAAAGTTCAGCAAGAAAATTACACAAAAAGAATCCATTCACCGTGACAACTGAAAACAGCAACAAAAGAATCTTAAGAATCACCTTAGGAAATATCCCCAAACTTTATAAAAGTTACCAAAACATATATATATTTTTAAGATAAATTTAAAATAAGGCATGGCTAAATAAAAGATACTAAATTTCATGGATGGAAACATTAAATTAACACACAAAAAGAGGCCTAGGTGTGGTGGCTCACGCCTATAATCCCAACACTTTGGGAGGCCGGGGTGAGCAGATTGTTTGAGCACAGGAGTTCCAGACCAGCCTGGGCAACATGGCAAAACCCATCTCTACAAAAATATGAACATTAGCCAGGCATGGTGGTGTGTGCCTTTAGTCCCAGCTACTAGGGAGACTGAGGTGGGAGGATCACTTGAGCCTCGGAGACAGAGGTTGCAATAGGCTGTAATTGCACCACTGTATTTCAGCTGGAGGGACAGACCAAGACCCTGTCTCAAACAAAAAAACAAACAAACACAAAAGAACTGTTGTTTGCAAAAGGATTACAAGATGACGACTAATGAATATTCATTATTTTAAAAATAGGTAAGATTATCAAACAATAACTCAATAACAGAAAGGCAGTAAAGAGTAACAGCTAGAGCTTCTACTACCAGATATAAGAATTTATTAAACAAAAATAGTAAACAAGAAGGTGCAATATAAAGGCAGAAATGTAAAGGAACAGAGTATACAAAAAGGTTAAAGATATCAAATTTAATATGCAATCATGCAAGCTTTCTAAAGGAGGATATACAAGAACTACCTAATACATTGTACAGATGAGGGGAAAGCGCTTGGAAAAACTTAGATCTTTGTTTTAAGCCAGAATCAACACAACATGGTTTAAAAAATCTTAAAAATCAAATTATAGAAAACAAAAACAATACTTATCACATCAATGGAAGGATGAAATTTTCTCAGTTTTGAAAGTGAATAGTATAGGAAAAGATTATTCAGTTTAAATACACAGCAATCAAAACCAGAACTCAAAATACGTAACATTAAAATGAATAACAGATTGAATTGAACATGACAGAAAAAATATTAATATCTTTAAATTATAAAGCTATCATTCAAATTTTTCAGTAAAATATCAGTTTTTACTGATTCAGACTGACTAGGCATACAAATCAACCAAATAAATAGGCAGAAGATGAAAAAAAAACTCAACTAAAGGGAAATATAAAGAAATGCATGGAGAGTTATTTCTTTTTGACAGAAATAAAAAGAGCAAATGAAGGAATATTTAAATATTTTATCTTTAAAACCAACACCAAATGATGGCATAGTTGCCATGAAATTCACTCTCAATGGTGCTAATATGGTTGAGTATGGAGGAAGAAGCATAAATAGTATCTATATTTTTATAAATTCCCACTTCAAAAAGTTTTATCACAAAGAAAATATTAAATGAATTAAAGCAAAAGGACACACAGATGAAGATGTCAATGTAGCAATGCCCCATAATCTCATAAATTATCAATCATACTATTTCTACTCTCTTCATACAAACTTAATGCCCTCGGTCTCTCAAAGCACATTCAATAGAGCTAATCACTCCCTTCTTGAAACAGATTTACCTCCAACACTGAACCACTCTTTCTTCCGCTACTCAAATTTATACATTCTCTTTAGGAAATCCATTCTCATGTCTATAAATATCATTTACAAGCTGATGACTTCCAAATTTGTATTGCTAGCCCAGACATCTTCCCTGAGCTCCAGAAATGCATATCCAACTGCTTCCTCAAAAAAAAATTTTACTTAGAATGTCTTAGCCATCTCAAACTTAACATGCCTAAAAAGAACCCTTAATTTCTCCCCTACACAACTTGCTCTTTGCAGTTTTCTGAATCTCAAATGAGTGACAAGCTACTATAACCAAAATCTGAGAATTGACTCCTCCCTTTCCCTTACTACCCACGTTCAATCTAGCAGTTACTAGCACCTTCAAAATAACTTTATATCTACTTCTCTTCATATCCACAATCACTATCCTATCTCTGAGTCATCATCTTCTGTTAGAAGACTACTGCAAAAGCCTCCTACCTGCCTCCACTCTTCTATTCTTGTAATTACTCCTCTAATTTATCCCCTTAGCCAAAATGACCTTTTGGAACATATCACATCATGTCATTCCTTTAACTTTTAATGGCTTCCTTTTCTTCGCATTTCTATGGCCTACAAGTCCATGCTTTCCTTTCAACCTTATCGTTGCCCTCTTCCATTGACCAATGCACTCCAATCACACAGCCTTTCTGTCAATTCCTAGATCATTTCCTAGCACAGACTCTTGGGGCTTTCCCTCTTTCTCTACCTGCAGCACATTTCTGCTTCTTTCATGTGGCTGGCTCTTCTCATATTGTAGGTCTCAATTTAAGTCTTCTCAGAAAAACTTGTTTAGGCTTCCTTTCAAGTAGGTCACCTCTAGGGCAGTCCTCTTTGTATTTTCTTAATAGTATCATGCAGATAATTTATTTTTTACTGTCTAACCTCACTACTGTGTAAATTCCTAAGGACAGACACAGTCTATTACACCTTCAATGCCTAGCACAGTACCTGACATATAGTAGGTACTAAATATTTGCTGAATCACTAAATAGCAAATAATTTGAAATCATCAAGATGTCCAACTATGAAGGAACATTTTAAATGTGTTATGCCAGGGAATCAATCAAAGATGGCTTATTAGAAGCAGTTGCAGTCTGCAGCACTCACAAAGAGGAATGAAAAGGCACAATGAATTCAGCACCTTCAACTGAAATCCAGGTTCTCATATTCGGACTGACTAGGCATACAAATCAACCCATGGAGAATGAAGAAAAGTAGGTGAAGGCAACGGCTCACCCAGGAGCAGCACAGAGCCAAAGGAACCCCCACACCCAGCCAAGGGAAGCAGTGAGTGATTACATGACCCCTCCGGGGAAACCATGTTTCTCCCATGGATCTTTGCAACCTGTGAATCAGGGGATCCCTTCGTGAGCCCATGCCACAGATCTGTATGGCATCTCGGCAGAGCAGCCACTCAAGGCACACACAGAAACCTAGGAGTTTTACATACTCTGGCCCTGGGATCCCTAGCAAGGCAGGAAATCTGTTTGTTCATATCCCTAGAAAGGGGGCTGAATCCAGGAAGCCAAGCAGCATCATTTTGTGGGATCCACTTCCATGGCACCTCACCAATTACAACCTACTGGCTTGGAATCCCCACCAGCCAATAGCAGTGTGTTGGTCGGTCTGAGATGGGGCCAAGTTCCTGGGGGAGGCGGGGCTGCCATCTCTGTGGTTTGGTCAACTCAGCCACTCCAGCCTGATGGCTATACGGGCGGTCTGGATCAGGAAGGGTTCCCACCAATGCAGCACACCTGCTGTATCAAAAAGCAGCCAGACTGCTTCTTTGTACAGGTCCCTGATCTCATTCCTCCTGACTGGGTAAGACCTCAGAACAGGGGCCTCTAGTCACCTCCTACAGGTGCATGCGGGCCAGCAATAGGTCAATAACCCCCTGGGACAGAACTTCCAGAAGAAGGAGTTGGCTTCCATCTTTCCTGTTTTGCAGACTTCACTGGTGATACCTCCAGGTATGGGGAAAAACTGAGGCAACTGAAGTCCGGAGGGGAGCCCCAGCAAACCACACCAGCCCCATGGTAGAGTGGCCTGACTCTAAAAGAAAAACAAACAGAAAACAAAAACAACATCAACAGAAAAGACTCCACAAAAACCTCATTCAAAGGTCAGCATCCTCAAAGATCAAAAGTAGATAAGACCACAAAGGTGAGAAATAATGCAAAAATGCTGAAAACTCAAAAAGCCAGAATGCCTCTTCTCCTCCAAATGATTGTGATACCTCTCTAGCAAGGGCGCAGAACTGGGCTGAGGCTGAGATGGCTGAAATGACAGAAGTAGGCTTCAGAAGGTGGGTAATAACAAACTTCACTGAGCTAAAGAAACGTGTTGTAATCCAATGCAAAGAAGCTAAGAATCATGATAAAACAATACAGGAGCTAATAGCCAGTTTAGAGAAGAACATAACCAACCTGATGGAGCTGAAAAACACAACATGAGAACTTCACAATGCAATCAAAAGTATCAATAGCAGCATAGACCAAGCAGAGGAAAGAATTTCAGAGCTTGAAGACTATCTTTCTGACATAAGACAGGCAGACAAGAATAGAGAAAAAAGAACGAAAAACAAATGAACAAAACCTCTGAGAAATATGGGATTATTTAGAGAGACTGAACCTACAACTGACTGGGATAGCCAAAAAATACCAGATAATAGAACCAAGTTGGAAAACATACTTTAGGATATCATTCAGGAGAACTTCCCTAACCTAGCAAGACAGGCCAACATTCAAATTCTGGGAATAGTATAATACTCCATGAGAAGATCAACCCCAAGACAAAAAATCATCAGATTCTCCAAGGTCTAAATTAAAGAAAAAATGTTAAGGGCAGCCAGAGAGAAAGGCCAGGTCACATATAAAGGGAAGCCCAAGAGACTAACAGTAGTCTCTGAGGAAATCTTACAAGCCAGAAGAGAATGGGGGCCGATATTCAAAACTCTTAAAGAAAAGAATTCCAACCCAGAATTTCATATCCAGTCAAACTAAGCTTTATAAGTGAAGGACAAATAAGATCCCTTTCAGACAAGCAAATGCTGAGGATATGTGTCACCACCAGGCCTGCCTTGCAAGAGCTCCTGAAGGAAACACTAAATATGAAAGGGAAAAACCATTACTAGTCACTACAAAAACACATGGAAGTACACAGACCAGTAACACTATGAAGCAACCACATAAACAAATCTGCAAAATAATCAGCTAGCATCATGATGACAGAATCAAATTCACACATAATAATACCTAACCTTAAAAGTAACCTTAAATGTAAATGGGGTAAATGCCCCAATTAAAAGGCACAGAATGGCAAACTGGATAAAGAGCCAAGACCCATGGGTATGCTGTCTTCAAGAGACCCATCTCACATGCAAAGTCACACATAGGCTCAAAAGAAAGGGAAGGAGGAAAATTTACCAAGCAAATGGAAAACAGGAAAAGGCAGTGGTTGTAATCCTAGTTTCTGATGAAACACACTTTAAACCAATAAAGATCAAAGAAGGGCATTACACAGTGGTAAAGACTTCAATTCAACAAAGATAACTAATGATTCTAAATATACATGCACCTAATACAGGAGCACCCAGATTCATAAAACAAGTTCTTAGAGACCTAAAAAGAGACTTAAACTCCCATACAATAATAGTGGGAGACTTTAACACCCCACAGACAACATTAGACAGATTATCAAGACAGAAAATTAATAAAGATATTCAGGACCTGAACTCAGATCAAGTGGATCTGATAGATATCTACAGAACTCTCTACCCAAAAACAAGACGAGAATATACATTCTTCTCATCGCCACATGGCATTTACTCTAAAATTGACCATATAATTGGAAGTAAAACACTCTTCAGCAAATGTAAAAGAAGTAAAATCGTAACAGTCTATCAGACCACAGCACAATCAAATTAGAACACAAGACTAAGACATTCACTCAAAACCACACAACTACATGGAAACTGAACAACCTGCTCTTGAATGACTCTTGGGTAAATAATGAAATTAAGGCAGAAATCAAGAAGTTCTTTGAAACTAATGAGAACAAAGAGACAATGTACCACAATCTCTGGTACACAGTTAAAACAGTGTTAAGAGGGAACTTCACAGCACTAAATGAACACATCAAAAAGCTAGAAAGATTTCAAGTTAACAACCTAACATCTCAATTTAAAAAATTAGAGAACCAAGAGCAAACAAACCCAAGCTAGCAGAAGTCATGAAATAACTAATATCAGAGCAGAAGTGAAGGAGACAGAGACAGGAAAAATCCTCCAAAAAATCAGCAAATCAAAAAGCTGGTTCTTTCTAAAAATCAATAAAACAGACTGCTAGCTAGATTAATAAAGAAGAAAAGAGAGAAGAATAAAATAGATACAATAAAAAATGATACAAGGGATCTCACCACTGACCCCACGGGAATACAAACTACCATCATAGAATACTATAAACGCCTCTATGCAAATAAACTAGAAAATCTAGAAGAAAGAGATAAATTCCTGGACACATACATACTCCCGAGACTGAACCAAAAAGAAGCTGAATCCCTGCATAGACCAATAACAAGTTCTGAAATTGAGGCAGTAATAAAGAGCCTACCAACCAAAAAAAGCCCGACCAGATGGATTTACAGCTGAATTCTACCAGAAGTACAAAGAGGAGCTGATACCCTTTCTTTTGAAACTATTGCAAACAACTGAAAAGGAGGGACTCCTCCATAACTCATTCTGTAAGACCAGCATCATCCTGATACCAAAGCCTGACAGAGATACAACAAAAAAAGAAAACTTCAGGCCAATATCCCTGATGAATATCAATGCAAAAATTCTCAATAAAATACGGGCAAACCAAATACAGCAGCACATCTAAAGGCTTGTCCACCACAATCAAGTTGGCTTCATCCCTGGGATGCAAGGATGGTTCAACATATGCAAATCAATAAATGTAATTCATCACATAAACAAATCTAAAGACAAAAATCACATAATCATCTCAATAGATGCAGAAAAGGCCTTCAATGAAGTTCAACATCCCTTCGTATTATAAACTCCCAATAAACTAGGTGGTGAAGGAACATATCTCAAAATAATAAGAGCTATTTATGACAAACCCACAGCCAATATCATACTGAATGGGCAAAAGCAGGAAGCATTCCCCTTGAAAACTGTCACAAGACAAAGATGTCCTCTCTCACCGCTCTTACTCAACACAGGATTGGAAGTTCAGGCCAAGGAAATCAGGCCAGAGAAAAAAATGAAGAGTATTCAGTCTGGGTGGGTGCAGTGGCTCGTGCCTATAATCCAGCACTTTGGGAGGCCAAGGTGGCAGATCGCTTGAAGTCAGGAGTTTGAGACCTGCCTGGCCAACATTGTGAAATGTTATCTCTACTAAAAATACAAAAAACATTAGTGGAGTGTGGTGGCAGGCATCTGTAATCCCAGCTACTCCGGAGGCTGAGGCAGGAGAATCACTTGAACCCAGAAGGCAGAGGTTGCAGTGAGCTGAGATCATGCCGCTGCACTCCAACCTGGGCAGCAGAGTGAGCTTCCATCTCAAAAAAAAGAAATAAAGCATATTCAAATAGGAAAAGAGGAAGTCAAACTATCTTTGTTTGTAGTTGACATGATCATACATCTAGAAAACCCATTGTCTCAGTCCAAAAGCTTCTTAAGCTGATAAGCAACTTCAGCAAAGTCTCAGGATATAAAATCAATGTGCAAAAATTGCTAGCATTCCTATATACCAACAACAGGCAAGCAGAGAGCCAAATCATGAATGAACTCACATTCACAATTGCTACAAAAAGAATAAAATACCTAGGAAAAGGTCAAGCATGGTAGCTCAGGCCTGTATTTGCAGCACTTTAGGAGGCTGAGGCAGGCAGATGGATCACCTTGAGGTCTGGCGTTCAAGATCACCCTGCCCAACATGGTGAAACCCTGTCTCTAGTAAAAATACAGAAATTAGCCAGGCATTGTGGCACGTGCCTATAATTCCAGCTACTCAGGAGTCTCAGGCAGGAGAATTGCTTGAACCCAGGAGGTGGAGGTTGCAGTGAGCTGAGATTGTGCCACTGCACTCCAGCCTGGGTGACAGAGCAAGACTCCATCTCAAAAACATGAAATAATATAAAATAAAATAAAATACCTAGGAATATAGCTAATAAGGGAAGTGAAGGACCTCTTCAAAGAGAGCTACATATACTGCTCAAATAAATCAGAGAGGACATAAACAAATGGAAAAACATTCCAAGCTCATGGATAGGAACAATCAATATCATGAAAATGGCCATACTGCCCAGAGAAAGTTACAGATTCAATGCTACTCCCATTATACTACCACTGACATTCTTCACAGACTTAGAAGAAATGATTTCAAAATTCGTATGGAACCAAAAAAAGAGATAATATAGCCAAGACAATCCTAAGCAAAAAGAACAAAGTTGAGGCATCACACTACCTGACTTCAAACTATACTACAGGGCTACATTAGCCAAGACAGCATGGTACTGGTACAAGAACACACACACAGAACAGTGGAACAGAATAGAGAACTCAGAAATAAGACCACACACCTACAACCACCTAATCTTCGACAAACCTGACAAAAACAAGCAACGAGGAAAGGACTCCTTATTTAACAAATGGTGCTGAAAGAACCGGCTAGCTATATGCAGAAAATTGAAACTGGGCCCCTTCCTAACACCTTCTACAAAAATTAACTCAAGATGGATTAAAGACTTAAATGTAAAACCCTAAACCATAAAAACCCTAGACGAAAATTTAGGCAATACCATTCAGGGCATAGGCACAGACAAAAACACCAAAAGCAATTGCAACAAAAGCAAAAATTGACAAATGGGATCTAATAAACTAAAGAGTTTCTGCACAGCAAAAGAAACAACTATCACCATAGGAAACAGAATGGGAGAAAATTTTTGCAATCTATCCATCTGACAAAGGTCTAATATCCAGAGTCTACAAGGAACTTAAGCAAATTTACAAGAAAAAACAACCCATTAAAAAGTGGGCAAAGGACATGAACAGACACTTCTCAAAAGAAGACGTACATGTGGCCAACAAACATGAAAAAAAGCTCAACATCACTGATCATTACTGAAATGCAATTCAAAACCACAATGAGATACCATCTCATGCCAGTCAGAATGGTTATTATTAAAAATTCAAAAAACAACATGCTGGTGCGGTTGCGGAGAAAAAGGAACACTTTTACACTACTGGTGGGAGTGTAAATTAATTCAACCACTGTGGGAGACAGCAGGGTGATTCCTCAAAGACCCAGAGGCAGAAACACCATTTCTGGGTAAATACCCAAAGGAATATAAATCATTCTATTTTAAAGACACGTACACTTGTATGTTCAGTGCATTCACAATAGCAAAGACATGCCCATCAATGATAGGCTAGATAAAGAAAATATGGTACATATACACCATGGGATACTATGCAGCCATAAAAAGGAATGAGATCATGCCCTTTGCAGGGACATGGATGGAGTTGGAAGCCATTATCCTCAGCAAACTAATGCAGGAACGAAAAACCAAACACTGCATGTTCTTACTTATAAGTGGGAGCTGAATGATGAGAACATACGGACACAGAGAGGGGAACAACACACACTGGGGCCTGCTGGGGGTGTGTGGTAGTGGGGAGGAAGAACATCAGGAAGAATAGCTAATGGACACTGGCCTTGATAGATACATGATGGCATGATCTGTGTAGCAAACCACCATGGCACATGTTTACCTATGCAACAAACCTGCACATCTTGCACATGTATCCCTGAACTTAAAATAAAAGTTGAAGGAAAAAACTGCATTATGCCACTTGTGTGATACACTATTTTGCAGTCATTAATACAAAATACTAAAAATATTTTTGATATCTCTGTAATGAAAATAACAAAATACAAAATAACAGTTTGGGTGACATAATTTAAAATATGTAAACATGTAGAAAAAATGTAACATTAAAAAGTGTTAGCATGAGAAAAGTGAGATTATGGGTGGCTATCATTATTTCTTTTACAATTACCTTTATGTTAAACTATCATTTAAATTCAAGTGGAAAAGAAAAATTTCTTCCCAACAGCAAAATTAATAAAAAATGCACAAATCAACATCAAGTTACCTTATAAATTTCAAAAACAGTAGTATAACTTAGTATTTCCTAATTAGTCTTAGTATATCAAAATAGAGCTGCTACTATATAAATTTTTATAATTTCATCATTTGGTTTAGTAAAAAAAAACAAAAAAATTCATTTCAAATAGATTTTTATTTCCTTCATAATATACTTACCTCTAAAGGACGAAGGTTCCTGAAGAGCATTACTTGCCAATCTAGCTGGTCCACAGAATACCAATATAGTGACAGGTGTCACTGCTGAACAACATCTAATATTAGCTATTCTATGGGCTCTGGTCATTTCATCATAAATAAGCCAATCTGTGGGCAGTGCCTTAATTGCTGCAGCTTGGCCATTGGCTGGAGGAATCTATTAAGAAAATAAATTTTAAAAAATTGTTAATTGTGTTTATCACCTAGTTTACTGGAAATACTTGTAAACTGTAAAGTCTCTCAGCGAAATAGATGATGCATATTGGTATCTAAGCAAACATTAAAACAAGTCATTGCTCATGTAGTTTGTACAAAAATACTCATTACTTAACACATTACCTTTTCCAACTCTAAGATTTATAAGTTTTGTCCCAATATTATATATATACACACACACATATATATATACACACACACATATATATACACACACACACACATATATACACACATACACATACATATATATATAAAACTTACTAATTTCTTAAAGCAGGCAGGTATTTGGAGCATTTTTCATTGACAGTCAACTGCCTAAATTAGTTTCACCTCAAAACCCAAGAGCATTCAAAATATTTTACCTTTTTATATTGAGGCTGACTGAGAACTGAAGCAGGATGAAATCGTACTTTTTTCTCCTTTGGCCCTGTCAACACTAGATTCTCTCTGTCCACATGGACTAAATTAGGATACATGCCTGCCACCAATGCAGCTTTAACGACAGCCCAATTCTCAGAGTTTGTGTTAACATCTCGAATGTCACCACCACCTCGTGCTCTAACAAAACCTAGAGAGAGGAAAAAAAAACACACCAACTTTTCCAATTTGCAAAAGATATTTTTGTGTATTTTTTCCAAAAACTTGTACAACTCATATAAATGTTGTGATATTCAAATTTCACAACAATTAATAGAATCTCCTCTGGAAATTGTTTAAAATATGAACCACCACCCCCGCCCCCGCCAAAATAGATACAGAACCAACATTCTAGGGAAGTGTAGATCTGCTCAGGTTGGAGTAAGTATAAGAATCATTGGGGGCTTAAATTTTTTTAAATGCACATTCTTGCAATACAGTTCTTCATAATCTGCTGCCAGAACAAACTAAATTCATAGCTGGAAACCCAAACCATTCTTCTGATTGTTATTAACTACATTTTGGTTACGATAGATACTAATTCTGTAGATGAAGTCAAGTAAATATATGGTAATTTTTGCTTGAGTTTCAAAAGTCCTTCATATTTCCTCATGTTCAAGTCAACTCTTAAATTCTGTGGTTCATTCTTTATATTACTTTGGCACTTCAGCTAACCCATGAATCCAGGCTCCGGTACTTTTCTTCTGACTATTACATCAATTTTTTTTTTTGCTACTCAAAAAAGCAATTCTAAAAGGTAATAGCAATACTAGCATCCTCTTAAAAAAAAAAACAAAAAAACAGTGACTTCAAGTATTACCAGTCATTTTTGTGTTCCACAAATATGAAGAGCAGCATTCATATCAATTTTTTAAAATTTATATTTCACAGAACTAAATAAGTATTCATTAATGGTGATAAAATAACTATAAGATCTAAATTGATCTCTGCCAAGAAATATAAATTGTTCATTGCCAACAGTATCAAAAGGGCATAGATGCTGTCCCTAGGTTTCTCAAATATACCTCCTGCAATAGCCTTTTTTTCATCAACAAGCAAAAGTTGAAGACATATAGAAGTCTACAAATCATGCATGAATATAAGATGTACAACATGATAATGTCATAAAAATAATAGATGGCATCTGTTAACATAAGAAATACTATAAAATATGGGCAGGGTACTCTCAGTAACTTAAATAGGCTCTTTGAGGGAAAACTTTACCTGATGCTCTAAGCTGACCAAGCAACTGCGTTCTCATGCCTATGATTATTTCCATAGTAGCCTGTGAAAGAAAATTCTTTTCACAAAAGGCTCGCTCCCACCCATCACTTCGTGCTTTTTGCCAGGCCTATAAAAAGAGAATAATTGCATAACAAGACACATTTACTAACCACTTCTTAGTGAGGCAACAAAGTTACTACAAATAACTATATGAATTCCTCAAGGTCAATTTGCTTTATTCTAATTATTCTATAAAACCTAAGACTTTATGATTAAATAATATTTATCATTAATTTACACTCAAATAAGCCATTGAGTTTATAAAATCTCAATGAGAACTAAGTGTCAAGTAGCCTAAATGACGAACAATGTAAAAATATTTGCCTTCTCAGATGCATCTGCTAATTTTATTCTACAAAAGTGTAGGAGGTTTTCAACTAAGGCTTCATAACACTTATATCTAAGAATCATGCCACTCTTGTACTCCAAAAAATAATCTCTATGTCAACCCTGGAATCTACCTAAGAATGGAAAGTAGGATTTCTATAAATCATCTATATGTAGTATAAAAAGCTCTCCTTTGTGAAAAGGTTCTCTTGCTTTGGAATATATATAACTAAAAGACTGAAGCAATAATTTATTCTCTCTGCTTTTGAAGGAGCTGGGAGAAAAGCAAAGAACAGACAGAAATTCTACTCTAAATCTCCCTCTACTTCTCACTCAACTAATGTACTATAATATACGGTATTTAATATACCAAATTAATAACAATGAGTCATCCATTGATCGATAATACAAAAAAGCTTGTAATTATTTTTGAAAATCATATATGTGTTGAAAAAATCTTTTATGTCTGAAAAAGAGTACTTCTGCATAAACAAAGTTAGATTTTTAAAAGATATGGCCAGACATGGTAGCTCACACCTGTAATCCCAGCACTTTGGGAGGCCAAAGCTGGCAGATCACTTGAGGTCAGGCATTTGAGACCAGCCTGGCCAATGTAGTGAAATCCTCTCTCTACTAAAAATACAAAAATTAATGGCCAGGCGCGGTGGCTCAAGCCTGTAATCCCAGCACTTTGGGAGGCCGAGACAGGCAGATCACGAGGTCAGGAGATCGAGACCATCCTGGCTAATACGGTGAAACCCCGTCTCCACTAAAAAAATACAAAAAAACTAGCCGGGCGAGATGGCGGGCGCCTGTAGTCCCAGCTACTTGGGAGGCTGAGGCAGGAGAATGGCGTGAACCCGGGAGACGGAGCTTGTAGTGAGCTGAGATCCGGACACTACACTCCAGCCTGGGCGACAGAGCGAGACTCCGTCTCAAAAACAAAACAAAACAAAAATTATCTAGGCATAGTGGTGGGTTCCTGTAATCCCAGCTACTTGGGAAGCTGAGGAAGTAGAATTGCTTGAACAGGGGAGGCTGAGGTTGCAGTGAACCGAGACTGTGCCACTGCACTCCAGCCTGGGTGACAGAGTGAGATTCTGTCTCAAAAAAAAAA
>NW_012108031.1:1124540-1125056 GCF_000951045.1 Mandrillus leucophaeus | reverse complement strand
TCGCCAGGATGGTCTCGATCTCCTGACCTCGTGATCCGCCCGTCTCGGCCTCCCAAAGTGCTGGGATTACAGGCTTGAGCCACCGCGCCCGGCTAATCTCAGCATCTTATACTGAGATTTGGGTATTATCTTTTGGACCTTAAGTAATTTGTTTTCTAATCCCTCTGAGAATTTAAAAGGTGAACACTATATAGTTGAAACTCATAAAATGCTGCATTAAAAAAATATGGCCGGGCACGGTGGCTCACACCTGTAATCTCAGCACTTGTGGGAGGCTGAGGCGGGTGGATCATGAGGTCAGGAGTTCGAGACCAGCCTGGTCACGATGGTGAAACCCCGTCTCTACTAAAAATACAAAAATTAGCCAGGCACGGTGGTGGGTGCCTGTAATCCCAGCTACTTGGGAGTCTGAGGCAGGAGAATCGCTTCAACCTGGGAGGTGGAGGTTGTAGTGAGCTGAGATTACACCACTGCACTCTAGCCTGGGCAACAAAGCAAGACTCTGTCTCAAAAAAA
>NW_012108031.1:1084760-1119137 GCF_000951045.1 Mandrillus leucophaeus | reverse complement strand
AGAATCGCTTGAACAGGGGAGGCTGAGGTTGCAGTGAACCGAGACTGTGCCACTGCACTCCAGCCTGGGTGACAGAGTGAGATTCTGTCTCAAAAAAAAAAAAAAAAGTATAGACACTTCCTACATTCAAGATTTAAGGATAAATACAATGCCTATGTTTTCAAGAAATAACATATTCTTCCCCACATATCTGAAATTCTAAATTACATTTAATTTATCTTCCCCAGGATCCTATTTTCCCTATCTTTTCTTTTCCATTTGCCTCTTTCCTCAACTTCCCATTACTATCATCTTAAAGGTTTTTAAGTGACTTTTGTATTTTGCTTTACAAAATTAAGTTCTCAGCATAGTGTCTTGAGCACACAAGAAAGAACTCTAAGAAAAATCGATAGACATTAAATTCAATATAATTTTCTTCTAAGCTTTGTTCTATGTACTTTAAATAGTATACAGTATTTCTTAACTAAAATTTTAGAACACTGCTTGCCCAAGACATGATTTAAAGAAACCTGGTAATGGAAGCATAAATATAAATAAATATATATACAAATACACACATATATTCCTATAAGGAGAAAATGAGAAAAAAAGAGCAAAACTCTTTTAACATAATAACAGCAAGAAGGTATTTTTCAGGACTATTAATGTGACTTCACAATGAAACAAAATTAATGCAATTTTAAAATTTATAAATTATTTTTAAAATTCCTACATTTGTCCCAGAAATGTGTTTAACCAGCAACATTTTCAGAAATAAAATGACAGTAATAGTACCTGGAATGCTCTGAGAAGTGCCATATGGTCACTGAAAGCTCCCGCAGTAAAACGTTTCCTACAAAGCATAGCTGCACGTTTTTGAGAGGCCTGAGTAGGTAGCACAAAAGGATCTCGATAAGCTAGTGTACAAGCAATTGTAAGGATGGGGTCCAGACACTTTAAAACAACAGCACACAGGACCATTTTACCAAGATGTGGTTCTACTGGCAAGTCAGCCAAATGATACCCAAGTTCAGTCAGATCTTCCCATGTATCCATTGCATCTATTGTCTAAGTAAAAGGAGACAGAACAGATTTTGACATGAGCAAACACTATGTTTAATCAAACCACATAATTAAAAACCCCTAAATAAGAGATAAGAATACAGATTTTCTTTTGCTACATCTCATAAAAATATATTTTGTTTCTAATACACTATAAAAAGAACTATACCTTATGTTTTATACATGACGGTATTAAAGTACATGATCATTTAAGATAATTGTTTAAAAGTACAAAATTAGTTTATCTGGACACACGTAGTAGGACAAGAAAAAAATAATTATACAAAATTAGTTAAGACATATTTTCATTTAGTTTAAAATTTCAAGTAAAAACGTCAAGTAAAATAAAACTATGAAGACACCAACCTTAAGCATTTGTACAGCATTCCTTACAATTAAAGCTGGTGGAGGTTCAGGAGCTTTCATAAGAAAATCAGCAATGGGACAATTAACTGGGGCTAACAGCTTGGTATGTAAGCAAAGTTCCTACAAACCAAAACAGTAAATAATTTTTAAAAATTAAAAAGAATACTAACCTAAACATTTAAAGAAATCATGGGAACTATAGTTCCCAAACACAGACTAATAGAGTCTCTGATTAGAATGAACAGTAGAAGGAACAATGTCTTTCTGTAAAAGATGAGCTCATACTTTGCCCTAGATGCCAGAACCTTAATACCTTCCTCAATCAACTTATACAAAGATTGCCATTGCTCCCATTGGCAACATCTCCTCACACTGTTCTTACACATAACATTCATAGTCACTGTCCAAAAAAAAAAAAAAAAAAAATTTCCCCTTTATACTTACTACATTCTAGAATATTTTATCTACTCAGCAAATATTTAAGTGCTTGCTAGGTGCAAGGCCCTGTGCAAATTGGAGAAAAAGAAGGGGACAGAAGGAAGTGTCCATTCTCATTGAGTTTACACTGTAATGTGAATAGCAGACCTTAAAGAGTTAATTATATAATTAACTACTTAATTACAACTATCATCAGTGCTATGAAAGCTATAGGGAGCTAAAGTAAATATGACTTAATTAAGTTCAGAAAAGGGTGGGAGAGGCAGACCATGCGAAGTTACAGATAGTTTTCCTGAAGAAAGACACTTAAAACTAAGATGTAAAGATTGAGTAGGAGTAACCATAAAAGGAATAAGGGGAAGGAATCTAAGGAGAGAGCAGATACATGTGAAAGCCTTAAGGCAGAAGGAAAAAAGATGTGCTTGAGAAACTAAAACCAATGGTGTAAGAGAGGATAAATAACAAGAAATCACCTGTTCCTGCCTGTGACTGGAGACACAGGCAGGAACAGCTAATTCACGCTCTTGTTAAGAATTCTGAATTTTATCCCAGGAGGAAAGGAAAATCACACATAAGCATTGGGAAGTGAGAAATCATCTTAGGTATATGGATGTTTAACACATTATCCTGCCTCTCTTTAAGGGTTTGAAAGCCAGCATTAGCCAAACACACTAAAGAATCAAATGAATGCATTCTGCTAATCTTCCCTAGAAGTTACAGGGTCTGGCTGTTCCATCAAGTTAGAAAACTTAAAACACACACACATAACACAATTAACAGAGGTCAGAAAATCTCAGTGAACTCAGTTCTAAAAGTACTAGATAATCTCAGCATTTTTTTTTTTTTTTTTTTTTTTTGAGACGAAGTCTTGCTCTGTCGCCCGGGCTGGAGTGCAGTGGCCGGATCTCAGCTCACTGCAAGCTCCGCCTCCCGGGTTTACGCCATTCTCCTGCCTCAGCCTCCCGAGTAGCTGGGACTACAGGCGCCCGCCACCTCGCCTGGCTAGTTTTTTAAATTTTTTTTAGTAGAGACGGGGTTTCACCGTGTTCGCCAGGATGGTCTCGATCTCCTGACCTCGTGATCCGCCCGTCTCGGCCTCCCAAAGTGCTGGGATTACAGGCTTGAGCCACCGCGCCCGGCTAATCTCAGCATCTTATACTGAGATTTGGGTATTATCTTTTGGACCTTAAGTAATTTGTTTTCTAATCCCTCTGAGAATTTAAAAGGTGAACACTATATAGTTGAAACTCATAAAATGCTGCATTAAAAAAATATGGCCGGGCACGGTGGCTCACACCTGTAATCTCAGCACTTGTGGGAGGCTGAGGCGGGTGGATCATGAGGTCAGGAGTTCGAGACCAGCCTGGTCACGATGGTGAAACCCCGTCTCTACTAAAAATACAAAAATTAGCCAGGCACGGTGGTGGGTGCCTGTAATCCCAGCTACTTGGGAGTCTGAGGCAGGAGAATCGCTTCAACCTGGGAGGTGGAGGTTGTAGTGAGCTGAGATTACACCACTGCACTCTAGCCTGGGCAACAAAGCAAGACTCTGTCTCAAAAAAAAAAAAAAAAAAATTTAAACTTTAAAACTGTACCATAATTTAAATACATTCAAGTGGTTCTTTAAAATTTTGAAGGTTTATGAATTAAATTTTCTTATATAGAAAAAATATTTCTGTTATACACATAGCCACCCTCCATAATATATATTGAATAATTTTGTTTTACAAATTGATTTTTTAAAGGCCTAATCCATAAAAGTTGAAATGGCCCCTTTCTTCCCTCACCCACAAAAATGCCTTTTATATTTAAATAAATTTTTACCTGTAATGGCATTCTCAAAAGTTCTGGAGTCTGAAATTCCAACATATTCTGGAATCGGAGTCTACTGAACAGACGAAAACAAATTCCAGGTCTACATCGCCCTGCCCTTAAAAATAAAATACAAGATTATGACTCAAACAAGGAATAAAGGCTATAATAAACTGTAAACACAATGTGATTTAGGAAACAGAAAAATGATCCAGGATCAGGACACCTGAGTTTAAATCCTTATTCTATTTCTTATCCTCTATGAATCATTTTGGAAAGCACTTCACTAGTCTGGGACTCAATTATTTTGTAGACAGTGAGATTCATGAATGACACCTACCTGATATATCTTGTAGGGTTATGGCAAAAATCAAAAGAAATAGCATACATATGAAAGTGAGCAAAAAACCAAGTATGAATGAATACTGGTAATTTAAATTCAATCAATTTTACTGAGCTTATATCAAGCACTGTGTTCAGGTGCAGTGATTAGAGTTGTACAAACTATGCATTACACAGCTCCAAGGGAATGCCATTTATCCTGTCATCACAAAGACTTGTATAATATTCTATGAAGCAGCAGAAAAATACCTGGAAGAAAAGCAGTCTCCTAAAATTACCCAAAGTCACTATATCAGCTAATGGCAGGGCTAGCCATGCTAAGGGACAGAGATATAGAAATATTCTTGCCTTCATGGAGCTCACAACCCAGATAGGCAATCATCACTATACCACATTATAAGCGCTATAAAATCTGACATTACTGATCAATTCTTTCCTTCATCAAATACAAAAGGACTTCAAAAAGTTTGTGGAAAAATGGAATTAAAAGAGAAAAAAAAATAAAATTTCTCAACTATTAAGTTCAAGATACTTCTGTAAGTAATGACAGCAGCCATTTAGTCCTCCCTAAAGAACTGAAGGTCCAGGGAATGTAATTATGTCAATGAAGTTTTACATTATTACCCTAAGAAAAATTGGGGTCCTTTATAGGTATTTTAAGATTAGAAAATAAAAAGAATTCAGAAGGAGCCAAGCCAGGACTATAAGGTGGATGCCTAATGATTTCCCACCAAAACTCTCATAAAATTGCCCTTGAGAGGAATGAGCAGGAGCAGTGCTGTGGTGGAGAAGGACTTTCTAATGAAGTTTTCCTATGGGTTTTCATGCTAAAGCTTTGGCTAACTCTCTCAAAACACTGTCATAATAAGCAGAAGTTACTGTTCTTTGGCCCTCCAGAAAGACAATAAGCAAAATGCCTTGCGCATCCCAAAAAACTGTTGCCATGACCTCCAGTCTGCTTTTGCTTTGACTGGACCACTTCTACCTGTTGGTAGTCACTACTTTGATTGTGCTTTGTCTTCAGGATCATACTAGTAAAGCCATGGTTCATCTTCTGTTACAATTCTTCCACGAAATGCTTCAGGATCTTGCTTTCAATTGTTTAAAATTTCCATTGAAAGCTCTGCTCTTGTCAGCAGCTGATCTAGAGGCGATGGTTTTGGCACCTATCAAGTGGAAAGTCTGCTCAACTTTTAATTTTTCAGCCAACATTGGGTAACCTGAACCAACTGCGATGTTTATAGTGTTGGCTATTTTTGTGCTGTGAATTGTTGGTCCTCTTCAACTAGGGCACAAATGAGATTTCTTTTTCCTCGCAAATTGACATGGATGGTCTGCTGCTATGGGCTTTATCTTTAATATCATCTCGTCCCTTCTTAAAATGAGTTATCCATTTGTAAACTGCTGATTTCTTAAGGGCACTGTCACCATAAATGTGCTATTTGCTCTTACTTCAACTTTAGAAGAATTCATGTTGCTCTTATAGGGGCTTTTTTCAAACTGATGTCTTATCTTTCTTAGTGCTTTAAATGAGATCCTGCTCAGATATGTTATAACAAGTTAATATGAGTTTATTCTGGTGCAAAAAAAATGTTGAACTCCATGCATAATTTTTTCATAAGATGTATTTTCCATAAAGTTTTTGAAGGCCCCTTATACCTCCCTACACTATTACCTTCAGCCTCTGACTTATCCAGGCTCCTCTGAGAGATTTCTATATTTGCCCAGTCTTTAAATGTTTATGGGTCCTCTGAGATTGAACCCTCAGCCATCTGTTCTTCTTACACTACCCTCTCCCCTGAAGTAACTTTAATTATATTAATAACCTCAATTTCCATCTGTATTATATCTTCTTATCCTAATTCTAGGCCTATACTTCAGAAACTTCTTAGACAGCTCCACTTAGATTTTTTTTTTTTTTTTGAGACGGAGTCTTGCTCTGTCACCCAGGCTAGAGTGCAATGGCGTGGTCTTGGCTCACTGCAGCCTCCGCCTCCCAGGTTCAAGCAATTCTCCTGCTTCAGCCTTCCAAGTAGCTGGGATTACAGGCGCCCACCCCGACGCAGGGCTAATTTTTGTATTCTTATTAGCGACAGGGTTTCACAGTGTTGGCCAGGCTGGTCTCGAACTGCTGACCTTGTGATCTGCCCGCCTCAGCCTCCCAATCCACTTAGATTTTCTACAGGCAACTCAAACTTAAAATAACCAAAAATTAATTATTCTCCCCAGTAAAAACATTCTTCCCACACCCACCCCCACGCAGGGCTAATTTTTGTATTTTTATTAGAGACAGGGTTTCACAGTGTTGGCCAGGCTGGTCTCGAACTGCTCACCTTGTGATCTGCCCGCCTCAGCCTCCCAATCACTTAGATTTTCTACAGGCAACTCAAACTCAAAATAACCAAAAATTAATTATTCTCCCCAGTAAAAACACTCTTCCCATTTTCCCTATCTGACTATGGCACTACTGTTCAATTTTCTAAGATAGAAACCTGGATGACATCCTTAACTCCACTCTCTTCCTTACCCCTCACCCCCTACATACACAATCACCAACATTACTTTCTTTGGTATCTCTTGAATTAATTATCTATTTATTTTTATTTCATCTCTACCTTATTATAAGAAAGTACTAATGAAGGAGCCTCCTACTGGGTCCTCCTACCATCATTTTTGTCTCTGCCAATCCATTCTTCAGAGAGCTGAACGGATACTATAATCATGTTATCCCATTGTTTATTTTTTTTAAAAAGAGAGAAAACTCAAAATGGTCCTTAAGAACTTGTCTCCAACTTTTAGCTCATTTTTCACTATTCTCTAAACTAAATTCCATCCAAACATCCTTCCTATTCACTCTTGCCTGTAGGCAAATAAGTATACTTGGTTATACTTTCCCTCTGCCTTTTGGAAATGGCTTTCCACAACTCCCCCTTTATTCACAATTGTCTCAGATTCAATCTTAACAACTTGGGAAACATCCAGCTGTAGCACAGATAACACTGTATTAAAACTGCTTAATTTACTCAACTCCCATATGGACTGCAACATTTGCCCTACCTCCAGCTTTACCTATCAGGCTATGGTTTATTGATCACTGTATCCATAATACGTGCAAAGGGAAGGCTTTTGATAAACATTTGTGGAAAAATGGCAATGAAAATTTTTACAGTTCTGGCCTTCATCTCCAATAATATATTATTTATTATTTTATTTGTTTTTGAGACAGGGTCTGGCTCTGTTGCTCAGGCTGGAGTGGAGTGGTATGATCACAGCTCATGGCAGCTGCAGCCTCGACCTCCTAGGATCAAATTATCCTCCCACCTCAGCCTCCCAAGTAGGTAGGCCCACAGGCCTGTGCCACCACATCTAGCTAATTTTTAAATTTTTTGTAGAGACAAGGTCTCACTATGATGCCCAGGCTAGTCTCAGACTCTTAAGATTCAAGCGATCCTTCTACCTCAGGCTCCCAAAGTGCTAGGATTACAAGCATGAGCCACCACACCCAGCCTCACCTACAATAATATACTATTAATAGCATATAAGTCCAGCTTAATGTATCAAGCCACTATTGGTCATAAGAAAACAATTGACATAACAACAACAAAGCCCTCATGGGCATTCTATGAAGTTACAAGGTAAACAAATAATGCATATGAGTCTTCAGTATATGAGGCATTCTTTTAAAGTCAGCATTTCATGTTTTCTTGCTAATTATAATAAAATGCAAGATAATTACTGAAAAATATTTTTAATGTTATCTTTTGAAAATTAAAAAGTAACCCAAACACATAGTAAAATAACCAAATTACAAAAAAAAATAAAATTGTCTCCTTACTCCAAGAGCCCCACAAATCCTCCTTCTCAGAGTAAATAATCATTCATTGTTTTTTAATGTTTCTCCCAGACTTCTTGATGCATTTGTGTCGAAATACATACACAAATATACAAATATTTTTCTCACCACAAAAGATTACTAGATGCATGTTCTATATCCTTTCAATTAACAATGCATCCTGAAAACTCATTCCACATAAGAACACATAGATCTACATTTTTCCTTTTAACAGCTACTTAGAAAGCCACTGTGTGGCTAAAATTTATTTAATCACTTCAGTTTTGATGGACACCACACTGTTCCCAGACTTTTCATTATTATAAACAATGCTTCAAAGAGCAGTCTTAAACATATATGTTTGCACACATGTGCAAGCATACTCAGGATAAATTATGAGAAGTGGAATCTATGGTGAAAGAGTAGATTTAGATAGTTTCAAATTACACTCCGGAGAAGTCACACCAATCTATACTCCCATCAGTAAAATATGAAAGTCTACTGGCCCATGTTTTTCCTCTATGCTGTACATACTGTTAAACATTTTCATCAATGCCCATCTGAGAGTCAAAAAATAATATCTCATTAATTTGCATTTATTTTGATACATATTAGGTAGTATATGTGAGGTTAATGTATTAGTAGAGCATGCATATTTTTTATTTTGATAAATTCCCTATTTGTGCCCTTTATCCATTTTAACTGGATAACTGGTCTTTAGTTGATTTCAAAGAGCTTTTTTATACGATAAGGAAATTAGCTCTTTGTCCTATATTGCATATGTTTAGACTTTTTGGTTTTGTTTTTTAAGCTTCTTACATCTGAATGTACATTTAGGTAAAAGTTTTTAATTTTAACATAACCTAAATTCAACTTTTAAAGAAGTATTAAAATGGCTTGCTTTGCAAAAATAATATAAAAATTTTAACATGAAAACTATTATTTTATCAAAAGTGGAATATGTGATAAATGTGTAATACATATAAAAATGTTTCCATTTTACAGGCAATTGAATGAATATACATTAAATATACATTACCTGCCTTTCCGCTGTATGGCACTAGCTTTGGAAATCCATACCATTTTTAACATTGTAACAAAATTCAGAGCATCAAAGGATTTCTGTAATATTTAAACCATCTTTATGTTAGAATATAAAAAGTATTTAAAAGGTAATAGCAAGAAATGTTATCAACATATTTTAACCTGCCAAGTTTAATTCAAGGTCCTCTCTTGATTAAATAATTAAAACAGCAATACTGATTTTTAATAAACCCTGATTTTCTGATTATAAACACACTAAGAAAAAAGGATTTAAAAACTAAACTCAGAAAAGCTGTAATAACTTTCCCATTCTGTGCTCTGCTGAGCTATCTGTTGCTCTCTGCCACAGTTGGATAATGGCAGCCAGCTCTCATAAGACATCAAGATTGGAGAGAACTGACCTATTCCCTTGAGGTCATTTTCTATCAGATTTGCATCATTGTGAAGAATAAGAAGATCAAGGAAAGACATTTTCTGAAATACTTTTCAGGGACCTAACCTTGCGGAGTAAGAATAACAATCAATAACCTTATCCCAAAGAGAAATATTTTTAAACACTTCCACTTTACCTCCTGTTGAGCTACTAACAAAGTTAGCCTTTCCTGAATTTTACAATGAAGAAAGTAAAAAAGAACCATTATTAGCCACATACTTCTTCAAATAACCTATAGTGAAAATTTATTGTAGAGAAATACTTTAAAAAGAAATACAAGCCTAACTAGAACATATATTTCAGTCACTCGGTACTTACACTTTCCCTTTCATAAAATAACTGCAGAGAGCAAATAAAAATGTTTGCATAATAGTTTTTAAAATTTTTAGGAAACAAGCTTCTTATTTAGTTTTTAATATAACATTACATTTGTCAATTTTATATGTTAAATAACTTTTGACACTACTCATGTTTAAATTTCAGTTACTTAATAAATAAATAACACCTAAAGGAACTTTCTAAACTATTCAAAACCCACTTTACCCACTTTAGGTAATTTTAGGGCAATAAAATCTGAATTTTCGTTGGCTCACCATTAAGATTTTTAAGTAAAATGTATGATTATATAAAAATAAAATTTATCCCATCTTTAGAGCATTCAATTATAATGCATATGGCCAATTTTTATAATAAAATTTTATTTTCTATAAAATATTCCTTCAAATTACATTGAAAACATTATAAGGCAATTAATTTTTTCACATTAAAAATGATGATTTATATTCACTAAATTTAGACATAATTTGCTTTCCACACATGAATAATATCTCTTCCCTTGAAAAATCAATTATCTTTCCCACTTTCATTTTTTCAGCAAATGTTATCTACCAAAAGTCAGGAATATGGACAATTGCTGGGCATTCCCGTACTAAAAGGAAATAAATGCCTTTTTTTTTATATCAAAGGTTGGCAAACTTTTTGAAAAGAGCCAAATAGTAAATATTTTAGGCTTTGAGAGGGTCTCTGTTACAAATACTCCAATCTGCCTTGCAGTGTGAAAGCAGCAGCCATAGAGAAAAGGTAAAAGCAGACGTAACTGAGTTCCAGTGAAACTTTTTTTACAAAAGCAAATGTTAAGTACAATTTAGCTGCTGGTTATCTCATGGTTTATCTATTTCTTTGCTTTCTTTCAGCATGGTTCACTTGAGCTGAGTATCTTTTGAACACCTGCTATAGGTGAGGCACTAAAGATTTAATAGTGAACAAGGACATAATCCATGTCCATATGTAGAAGGAAAACATAAAAAATATGTAATCAAATTCCCATACTGTGTGACAACATTTTCACTGTAACTAACCAAACCCTTTATTTTCTTCCTAGTATTTGGTAGGCAGAGAAACATTTTTGTATACTTAGTTAAAATAACAAAAATTGATTTTATATACTGAATTATTTAAGGCAGAATATTTAGTAAAATCAATATTTAGTATGTTAAATTTATCTAGAACCAGACATTTTTCTTAAATTCTGCTTATAAAAGGACATGCTGGTCCAAGCTGTCTTGAGTAGTGGTAAAATTAAAAGAAAAATAACTAAATAATAAATAAAAACATTTGTTGAAGTAGAACTTAATCTTCTCCACTTAAGTAAAACTACAACTTACCCATACATACCTCTTTCACCTTACCAGAATCAATAACAAAGACAACATCATTGACTGTGATGCTGGTTTCAGCAATATTGGTAGAAAGGATCTGCAACAGGATATTACTTTAAAGTTAATATAAAAACAGAAAAAATAACTAATAAAAATGTTAAAAAGGAGATTTTATGAAGCTTACTATTTTTCGAACACCTGCAGGTGGGTTTTTTAACACTTTCTTTTGATCAGATGTTTGCATGTTTGAATGAAGCATAAAAACTTGGTATCTGTTGACAATGAAAAGAGAAAATATACTCTAGGACCTGTCTGTTATTTTAAGCAACAGACATAAGGCTTTAGCCCTTACCTATGTGTACTGTCAGCAAACCGCTTGTCATCAAACAGGATGCGATCTCTCAGTCCAACAATTTCATCATATCCAGGCAGAAAAATTAGTACTGCACCTTGAGGAAGAATGACTTTTTAATATTAAATCTCATTGTGAAATCAGATGCAATCAACAGAATTATAAAAATCTGTATCACGTTTTCATGTACTGGTAAACTATCATAAGATGACATGAGATTATTTGCTTATTACTATCAGTGCAATTATATAAAAATTTGTACACTTAAAATATTAATTCTTGAAGTATATATTTTGCTCCAGTTCTTTAGACAACACTTATTTACCAGCATCACAACTATGGCAGATATTGTATAGAAGATGCATGATCAAATCCAAGTCTACTTTTTCATCATCGAAACTATGATGATAAGCTTTCAGGAGCTCTCTGTCTTCAGCACTGAGGTCACTTCCATTTGTTTGAACCAGAGAACTTTCATCCAGATTTCCAAATTCCAGTGAAGCACTAAAAAAAAAAAAAAAAAAAGACAAAGTCAATTTCTATTAAAAAGAGTAATCCTTAGGTCCTTCAAATTTCTAATATTCCCTAAGGAAGCTAAGGTAAGTGACACTTAATGTCCAAGCTATAATATGATTTTGATTTCAAGTACATTATTCAAAGTAAAATTTGGCAATGAATGCTTTTAGAAAAACACAATCTGAAGGCATTTCTCCAAAGTAAATATACAAATGGCCTATAAGCACATAAAAAGATGTTCAACATCATTAGTTGTCAGGGAAATGCAAATCAAAACCACAATGAAATACCACTTCACACCCACTAGGATGACTACAATCAAAAAGACAGACGATAACAAGTGTTGGAGAGGGTGTGGAGAAATTTACACCCTCATGCATTGCTGGTGGAAATGTAAAATGGTAAAGCTGCTTTGGAAAACAATGTGGCAGTTCTTCAAAAGGTTAAACATAGAGTTACCATATGACCCAGCAATTCCACTCCTAGGTGTATATATAAAAGAAATGAAAAAAAAATCCATATAAAAATTTGTACACAAATATTCATACCAGTATTATTCATAGTCAGAAAGTGGAAACAACCTGAGTGTTCATCAATTGACAAATATACAAACAAACTTTGGTATATCCATAGAATATGTATTAGTCATAAAAAGAATGCTACAACATGGATATTTTATGCTAACTGAAAAAAGCCAATCACAAAAACCACGTATCACATGATTCCATTTATATAAAATGTCCACAACAGACAAATCTATAGAAACTAGAAGTATATTAGTGGTTGGTCTAGAGCTGGAGGAGGCTTAAGAGAGCTGGTGGGGAACAGGGAGAGATACCTAATGGGTACAAGTTTCTTTTTGTGGTGATGAAACTGTTCTAAAATTGATTGTGGTGATGATTGCATAAGTCTGTGAATATATGAAAAACCATCAAATTGTGCACCCAAATGGGTGAATTACATGGTGTATTAATTATATCTCAATAAAACTGTTAAAAACAAACTTTCAGCTATCATTTATATTTTCTTAATAGGTTGTGTCTAATTGTTTACTATTATAAACAATATTCTGATGTATAGTTCACATTTTTAAAAAACTCAATAGGCACCAACTTAACATGACTGTTAGAAAATTCTATGCTAACAGCAGGTTGATTATGCTATTTTCCAAAAGCAAGAATCAATATAAATTACTGAAATAAATGCCTTACTTCTTCATCTTACATGTAAAAATGTAAACTATTGCTATCACTAGTAATTATCAACAGAATTTCTAAGAAGTTCAACTAAATCCAATCTCTCTTAAAGAATTTAGTAGAAAAATAACATAAGACTTTTTTCTATGGGAAAAATAAACTTCTACAACTTAATAATTGGCTCTTGTAAATTTTTTATTATACTTTAAGCTCTGGGATACATGTGCAGAACGTGCAGGTTTGTTATATAGGTATACATGTGCCATGGTGGTTTGCTGCACCCATCAACCCGTCATCTACATTAGGGATTTCTCCTAATGCTATCCCTCCCCTATCCCCAACCCCCAAGAGGCCCTGGTGTGTGATGTTCCCCTCCCTGTGTCCATGTGTTCTCAGCTCTTGTAAATTTTAAGATCTACTTTAAAACACTATAAGTTTATTGTTTTTTAATTTTTAACACATAAATGAAGAAGACATTATATTCTATTTAAAGCTATAACCTTTGGATATAAATTATCAATAATCCAGTAACCATAATAATATATTTAATTTTAAACACCTGAAATTTATAATTGATAATATCATGATCTATCAAATTAAAAGAAAGCCCAGTTAGCCAGGACAATTAAAATATTATCCAGATAAATGCTTTACCTGGTAACCTGTAGTATCTAGTGAACTTTACTTAACACCATAAGAATGTCTGGAACATTCAAAGTGTTAACAATAAAAGGACTGCAAGTTCTGGATGCTATTATTGAAATGACATCTAAACCTACCATATCAGAAATAGCATTTAAACCTATCAAGAATTTTGAGACTCAATGTCACAACTAATTTCAAACATTTATTTCTTATAATGTCTGAGACTACATTTCCAGTTCCACATCTATAAAATTAAGTACAAAAACCCAGGTAAAATAAAACATTTTATATGTTCTTGAATAACAGATATTTTAATATATTTTAACTTCAGGCTCCATTGTTTTCTTTTTTGAGTCTCTAAAGGTTGAAAACAGAAGCTATCAATGTATTATAAAATATATATTCAAAATTTTCTTTAAATATCTAATCTGAAAGCTTTATAATTTGTTTAAATATCTAATCTAAAGTTACCTAAAATCTCCATCTAAAAGACAGTTTTTACAGGATTGATTGGTTTTACAGGATTCCCTTGTGATTTTTTTTTTTGTTAAATCAAAGCAATACATATACATAGTGTTAATAAATGGTTTTATAGAAGTTATAACAAAAAGTCCTAGTCACACTGCTTAGAACTATTCTACTGTTTTAGCCATTTTAGCACCTGCTGTCATATTTCTAAGCAACACGCATTTTCTGCTATTTATTGTTTTAACAATGTAGTCATTATCTGTGAACCTCCAACGAATGAAAAATGAGGTTACCACTTCCACTTCCCTACACTTTCCACCCACACCAGTTCCTACAATTTTTGTTAAATCTTCATTCAGCCTTTACTTTACTATGACTGGGTAAACATTCACTGCTTAGCCTAATAATATACTATGATTATACCTCCTTTCTTAACTTTTTGTTTTTCCTAGAGTAACAACTGTCTAATTTTTATTTGCTTAGTTTTCTGTGATCTGATAGTAATTCTTCCCAAATTATCTGACAGATTCATAAAGCTTTTTAATATGATTGAAAATGCCAGGTAAATTTTTACCCCACAGAGACCTCCCTCTAGAGCCCCACATCTTCTGTTCCTATGCGATCAGGCCTACTAGACACTGGTGTCATCAAAACAATCCTCTCTACCAGCATCCTGAGCATTCCTTTCACCTATTCCCTGTGCTGTACCTACCTGTTTTTTTTTCCCCCCATTTTTTGTTTTTGTTTTCACTTCTTTTTTGTGAAGCACATTCTCTAACAGTTTCCTAAAAAAGGAGTACATAGGAAGCAAATTTTCTTATCTTTTTTCTACAATTTTCCTACTCTGTAAGCAATTTTCTAAACTTTATCTTGTAACTCTTCTTTTTTCTGCTATCATATTTTTAATTTATAAGAATTCTTTCTTATTTATGCATTCATTTACAAATATTCACTGCACATCTACTACATCTAGCTGCTGTTCTTGAACAAGCAGACAATAAGCTTACTACATTCTAGTAGGGAGAAGAGATAGATAATAAACCAATAAAACAGTGAACAAGTAAATTATATAGTGTATTAGAGGGTGGGAGGGCTGTGGAGAAAAAAGAATCGTAGAATAGGTTAAAGAGGATGGACAGTGTGGGCGGGGGTTAAACTGTAATATAATAGGGCAAATTTGGGTAGGTCTCATGAAGACAAAATCTGAACAAAGATTTGTGTTCTGTTCCTTTTTGATAGCACACTGTTTTTATTTCATGAATGCAATATCTTTTACTATAGGTTTGTATTATAAGTTTTCTCTTTGATAATGAATTTTCTTTTACTGCTTCACTCAAAGGCCACTGAATGAGTCTCTGAGTTCCAAAGCTAAAATGAGTGTTTCTCTACGGCACTGTGAGTTTTCTTAGTTCTGCTAAGTCAATCAATTAGCTATCTATCATCCCAAAATTAACATCTTCTATCAGTTGCCCTGTCCTCTTCCATTCTCTTTGAATTTTGTTTACACCTTTTAAATTCCTTTATATTGCTTCATTGTCATTTTAGTGAGGTTTTGGGAAATGTAAAAGGTTTGAGAAAATGCAGAGATAAATACTTATGTCGTATCTACCATGTTTAATTGGAAATCCCTCTTCTGATTTCTTAAAATAAAATTTAATATACTATGGTAGATCAGACAGAAAATTTCCTTAGAATTACAAAAAAAATCTCTGGATAAAAGACTATAAATGGTCTACATTTGTATAGTCCATAATTTATACGGTGAAGCTCTTTTAAAGAAGGTAGAATTAATTTAAAATAGTATAAAGTTTTACCTGTAAGATTCTAGAAGATCCACAATTTCAGTCTGCCCAAAGTGTTTAGCCCAATCCAATGCCATCCTGCCAAAATTCAAAGGATATATAAAAAAGATGTCATCAAAATTGTAAAACTAGTTCATGACCAGCCTGGGCAACATCAAGACCCTATCTTTTCAAAAAACTTTTTAAATAAAAAATAAGATAAATTATAGTTAAAAAAACAAGTCATTCAAAATTATTAACCCATTAAAACAGAAATTCACCAGCAATTATTACACAAGTTTTTAATATAAAGACAAACATAAGAAATCAAAAAAGATATGTGTAGCTATACAAAGATATATGAAGAATCAACGTAGTTTAAAATTACCAGCCATTTGATGCTTTACTATGGACATTGGCTCCCATACTGATTAACTGTTCTACTTGACTTGCAAAGCCACGTCCTGCGGCAACCATCAGAGCTGTTGCACTGGTTTCACTATGTCTGTAATCAACTAAAAAAAAGAAAAGATAAATACAACTTAAATTTCCAAACTACTTAAAACCATTTTCACTGTTTAAAAAATTTGAAATAGCAGAATTGAGTGTCAGGATAATTAGCCCGAGACTTGCTCCTTAACTACATAATGACAGCACTATGTAACACTTAACTTAGATGATCTACAGCAATCTGTTATGATACGTCTAGTGTAAATAGAATAAAGACTGTCGGTTGTAAGGTAGGAGAAAGAAAGGTCATGGTTAAACTGTTTTAAGCTCATCTACATGATTTCAACAGAAAAGGAAAGCTATTTGTTCACCAAATGACAAGATATAATTAAATAATTTAAAAGTTAATTTTCATCAGTAACTGGTAATGAACACTTAAAAGCTTCAAACGCAAAGTTTGAGACAATGTTTTGTTGTTATTTTACTTTGCTTTTAATCCCCCATTCCAGGCTATTTTGTAAGATGCTTAATGGGATTAACACTGACAGAAAGTTTATTTCTCAAAAAACCCTTACATTAGGAAAATAATTAAAGTTCTATTGAAGTTTCTTCCTAGAATATATTTCTCAAGCAATTCAATATAATTGCTTAGGACTAATTTGCTTAAATTACAAAATTGGTAATTTCAGAAAGATTTCATGAAAAAAACCCTCCATAGTAAAATTCCAGATAAGTACAAAAGGAAAATTTTAATCATTGATACACAGTATGTATACCCAATTATCTTCTATTCAATAAACACTCTGAAACATGGTATCCATTATCAATACAAATCAGTGTTCTTTTAAAGTGGGGCAGAGACAAGAAAATTGCCTCAGGCTTTTTTTTTAAGACTTTTTTTTAGAACAAGTTTTATGTTCACAGCAAAACTGAGAGGAAAATACAAGTATACCCCATATGTCCCTTGCCTTCACACATGCATAGCCTCCCCAATTATCAACATCTCCCACCAGAGTGGAACATTTGTTACAACTGATGAACCTATACAGACACATCAACCAAAGTCCATAGTTTACATTAGGATTCACTCTTGGTTTTGTGCATTCTATGGATTTGGACAAATATATAATGGCATGTATTTTTATTTTGCTTTGGGATTTGTTCTTTGGGATGGGTTTGTTGTTATCGTTGTTTCTGCTTTGTACTTTTAAAAGCACAGATAGCCATACCTTACTCCAAGACTCAGATTCAATAAATCGGGGATGGTCAGGCATTTTAAAAGATTAATTTATTTTTATCTATACTCACTGTATGAAAATGACTTCTTCAACTGAATATTCAATCCATGGCCTTGGAGAATGTATCAAACTGTGTGTATTTTGAGCACAAGGGTATGAATAAATGTGAAACATTTAAAACATTTTTAACACTCCTCCCTTCAAGAGGTGGAGCCTAATTCCCTTCTCCCTGACTATAAATTGGACTAAGTGACTCATTCTAACAAACAGAATAATGTGAAAGAGGTGGTGTGCAACTCTGGAGACTAGGTCATAAAAAGTAACTACAACTTCCTGCCTGCTCTTTTACTTTCTCTCTTGAATCACTCTCAGAGAAGCCACACAGGAAGAATAAGGCAGCCCTACTGAGAAGGACAGCTGACAAGAACTCACGGCTATTCTGCCAACAGCCAGCAACAAACTGAGGCCCTTTGCCAAAAGCTATGTAAGTGAGGCTTCTCGAAAGCAGACCCTCCAGCCCCAACAAACCTTCAGATTAATGCAGCCCCTACCAACAGTTTAACCGCAACCACATGAGAGACTTGGAGCCAGACCACTCAGCTAAACCACTCCCAGATTCTTGATTCTCAGAAACTATGTGAGGTAATAAATGTTTCAGGCTTCTAAGTGTTAGAATCATTTGTAATGTAGGAATAGATGACTAGTACAGTAAGTATGACAGAGAATGTCAAGTCTTAACTGATTATTATCTGTTTCTACATGATTATAGGGAAAATGATGGTACTAAGAAGAAATCTATGAAGCCCAGAGTTTCCTAAATCATATGACATATTTTCAGTTCTGGTTGAAATCAAGGGTTGAGATTTCAGAAATGAAATAAAAAGATGAGGAGTGAATGAATGAGCTACTATAACATTTTAGTTTTCCTTACATGGCTTAAGACATTAGAATACGGGACTCTGGGAAATGTACAAACTGTACATAACAGCAGAAGAGAGACCTGAGCCTACATAGGATGACCATTATCAAATTAATAGTCTAGTATTCACTAAAGAAATATCAGGAAGAAAGCTAAGGATAATACTTAAGTACTTAAAATGCATCATAAATATTTTAAAGCCACTGTTTTCAGAATTTAAATTCCTTAACTTTCAAGTAAGATTGCTAAACTCTTCAGAGTAAATATTTTTTAAATAATGGAAAAAGAAAGAATGCCAGAAAACTGGAGACGAACAAATATCTACACTTTCAAATCCAAAAAGTTACTTTTAAAAATGGAGATCAATTATTTTTCAAAAAATCAATAATGAGGGCCAGGCACAGTGGCTCACGTCTGTAATCCCAGCACTTTGGGAGGCAAAGTTGGGCAGGTTGTTTGAGCCCGGAAGTTCAAAACCAGCCTGGCCAGCTCTCAACAAAAGAGATACAGGTTTTGCAGACGAGATGAAGTATTCAGTTTGGGGCATATTAGAAATATCTAAATCCAAAGCTCTGGAAGCTGAGGTGGGAGAATCACCTGGGCCCCGAAGTCAAGGCTGCAGTGAGCCACAATTGCACCACTGCACTCCACCCTGGGTGACAGAATGAGACCCTGTTTCAAAACAAAACAAAACAATGAACTTTAAAAAGCAAATCACTAGGAGCCAACATACATTTACAAAGAGAATAAAGAAAGTCAAAAAATACTCATTTATTTTTTAAGAAGTTAGACTAGAAGATGTGTAGGATTATAACTGCTTGAACAACCACACCCAAATATTGACCTGAAGTCCCTTGTAGCATACCACATGCTTGATAATTGACCCAGGCACCTCAAATTAATAAACAGAGAAAGCTTATTAATGTAATAGATAACAATTAGAATTTTTTTTAAATTGTTAAACAGAAACAATGGGCCAAATCTAACTTTAAGATAAAATTTATAATGAATAAACAGAATGTCTAAAGCTCAAGAAAAAGTCAAAACAAGTACATGATGATTAAAAAATTTAATTTAATAAAATCATAGGTTTAAAAAAAGAACTAAAAATTTCAAAAGCAATATGAATCAATAAGACAATGGGGTTGGCTGGATTAATGTAAGTAAAGAGTAGAAGGTTTTAGGCTAAGACAGTTACTAAGAGATTAACACTCAGAACTGGATGCTATGCTTTTTAAAAGGGATAAAACAGAACATATCCAGAGAAGATGGACCAGGGAAGGAGAGGACCAGATATCATGTTACAGTAAAGAATAGTTGAAGTAATAGGTATAGTCAGCCCAAAAAACAAAAAATTTAAAGGAAAAGGAATAACCATCTTCGTATACCTGCAAGTCTGTCAGGTATAAATACATGTGATCACTCCAGAAGCAGAAAAAAGGCAAATGCCATGTAGTTAGATTTCATATCAACATACTAAAAAGTTAACTCCTGAAACAATTCAAAAGAAAGGTAGTGAACTTCCTGTCACTAAACATGTTCCAACAGATTATCATGTGGTAAAGATGCTTAAAAGTAATATCATTATTCGGCTGGGTGCGGTGGCTCCTGCCTATAATTCCAGCACTTTGGGAGGCCGAGGCAGGCAGATCAAAAAGTCAAGAGATCAAGACCATCCTGGCCAACATGGTGAAACCCCATCTCTACTAAAAATACAAAAAAATTAGCTGGGCGAGGTGACGCACACCTGTAGTTCCAGCTACTCAGGAGGCTGAGCCAGGAGAATCACTTGAAGCGGGGAGGCGGAGATTGCAGTGAGTCAAGATTGCACCACTGCACTCCAGCCTGGTATAGAATGAGACTCTGTCTCAAAAATAACAATAATAATAATAATATCATTATTCAACAAAGATTTTTCAGCACTTAATAAACGATGAACCTCTGGTGATAGAGATAAGTAAAACTGACAAAGTTTCTGCCCTCATGTAGTTTTCATTCTAGTAGATGAAATAGGTAATAAAAATAAAAAACACATGACAGGTAATGAAAGTACAATAAAGACTAATAAAGCAGCGTAAGGAGATATAGTGAGAAAAGGGTACAATTTTAGTAAGGCGATCAGAAAAGGCCTCTCTGAGAAGGCAGTATGTAAGCAGAGACCTAAATAAGTAGGCACTGGGCCGTGTGATTACCGATGGAGGCAGTTTTCTACGCATAGGAAACAACAAAACAAAATCTCACAGAAGGGAATGTGTTGGCAAACATGAAGAATATCAAGGAGACAAGTGTGTCTAGGCACAGTGAACAAGGAGGAGAGTGGCAGAAGATAAGATCAAGAAAGTAGCCAGAGGCCTAATCATGGAAAGGACTTTGACTTTCATCCACAGTGTAACTGGAAGCCTGGGAGAGTTGAGAACAGGCAAGTGGAATGATCCAATTTCCTTTATGAAAGGATCAATCTTATTTTTCTGTGGAGAACAGACTGCAGTAACATAAAAACAGAAATGGTTAACGGGCTACTGTAATAGTCCAGAAGAGAGGCTGGCTTGGACTAGGGGAGTGAAATGTACAGTAGGGGAAATGAAATGTGGTCATATTCCAGATTTATTTTAGAATGCAAAGTAAACAGGATTTGCTAATGAATTATATGTGCAATGTGACAGCACACTTTCTGTATGCTTTGCTGCCTTAGCAACTAGGTGAATGATAGTGACCATTTACTGAAAAGGGAAACACATGAAAAGTGCAGGTTGAGAGTAAGGTAAGTAGGGAGGGGATCAGAAGTTGTTTGAGGCATATCCAATTTTATTCACCTAACAGACATCCAACTGGAGATAACAAGTGATCAGGTATATTTAAGTCAGGGGGTAGGTGAGGTCTGGAAATGTAAATTTAGGGGTCATTTAAATAGATATTTAAAGCAATGACTATTTGAGATCCCCTTAAGGAGTAAGTATAAATAGAATTAAGGTCTTAAGGATTGAGACCTAGGAAATTTCATATTTACAGATCAGAAAAAAAGAAAAAGATCTTGCCAAGAAAACCAAGAAGTCAGAGCCATGGAAAGAAGAAGAAAATACGCCAAGTATGAAATACCAGAAGTTAACTGAGTAAAATATTTCAAGAAGAAAGTAATCAATAATAATTACAATAATAATGCTGAGGGGTTTAGGTGAGAGAATAAATACTTGACACCTAAATCCTTTCCAAGGAAGGGAAAGACAAGAGTATATGCATAACACATACACATAAAAGCATTTTTGCACGTAATTGTCATGTAATCACATAGCTCTTCAAACTACAATGGTGACATGAACTTAAGAATCTCTGATTTAACACAGTATTTATTTCTACTATGCTATGCTAGTAAGAAGATCCTGATTTGTGCATTTGAAATAAAATAAATACTCCTAAAAAATAAAATTTTTGGTTGTGCAATTATTGGTAGTACATACATTTTGAATTAAACTATACTTCCACCATAAATAACTGCAAGGGTAAATTTTTAAAATTAAAATAAACTTACCACTAACATTTTCAGTTAAAATGAGATGAAAGACCTGAGCAAAGGCATCAATATCTTTATGTAGCCATATATCAGAAAGACAAGCATCCATTTCCTTTATTAACCATGGTTCAAGGCAATTCACATCTTTTTCAGTCTACAAAAAACAGTAAAAATAATAAATTACCACAAATTACCTAACAATTTATGAACATTTGCTTGCAAAGAACATAAGATGACCACAATGGCCATAAGGACTACTAATCCTATGACACTACATAGCAAAGGCTTTGACATAAAAAAATTTCTCATTTCATCACAAACATTATCACTCACAACACAGTATCTTGTCCTTATACTTAGCTTTTATCTGAGAATGAGTTTGTCAACAAAGGACTATGATCCAGTCACAATGTTAATTGTGCTTCCAATATGATACTGTTAAATGCACATACACCTCAGTAGTTCTCTTTCCCAACTGCACATCAAGGGAAGTAGCACCTACAGCTTTTTAATACTGATGCCAGGTCCCACCCCAGAGCAAGTGCATCAGAATCTCTTGTTGGCAGGGTGTCAGATTCCACAGGGCTTTAAAAGCTCCTCAGGTGACAGGATGTACAGCCAGTCTTAAGAACCACAAATACACAAGGTCAAAATGCTGTTTCATGACCCAAATAAGTCTACACTATATGTTTTTACATATAGCATGTTATAATCCTATAAGCATATAGGATATATATCATAATATATATAGTATATTTAGTGTGCATATCCATAAAGATGTTAAATAACAATTTTTATTATCAATTTTAAAATATTCCTTAAAAGTACTTTTAAAAATTCATGTATAGTTCATTTGGATACATTACAACTTTAAACACTGGTAGAAAACTGCAAGCATATCTGCATTATATACTGTCACATGCTCAAAAAAAGGGTAAATTATCTTTTTAAAGAGTAGAAAGTTGCTCTGAAAAATTGATTGTAGTCTAAAATAAACTAAGAGAATTACCATTCAATTATGCAGTAAAAAATTATAATCTCTTGGCCGGGCACGGTGGCTCATGCCTATAATCCCAGAACTTTGGGAGGCCAAAGCGGGCGGATCACGAGGTCAGGATCACGAGACCATCCTGGCTAACAAGGTGAAATCCCATCTCTACTAAAAATACAAAAAATTAGTCAGGCATGGTGGCGGGCGCCTGTAGTCCCAGCAACTCGGGAGGTTGAGGCAGGAGAATGGCGTGAACCCGGGAGGTGGAGCTTGCAGTGAGCAGAGATCACGCCACTGCACTCCAGCCTGGGCGACAGAGTGAGACTCTGTCTCAAAAAAAAAAAAAAAGTATAATCTCATAAAATGATCTTTAACCTACACAATTTTCACACAAATATCAGTGGGAAACCAGGGCGATCATACCAGCTGACTGAAGACAGTGTCACCACCATCATCCAATAAGTCATACTCGTCAGTCACATTTGGAACAGTTCTCTGCCTCTGAGATTCAGGCTTGAAAGTATTTTCTTGAGCTGAGTACCATTCTGTAAGTGTGGTTTGTTGTTTCTCTTCTAAATTAATTATCAAAGAAAGAATATGTAGACAAATCTTTTCCTTTTTGAAATGTATTCCTTTGTTTAAATAAATTATGTGAATCTGGTATCTCTTAAAAGTTGGCCGTATTCTGTAGTTACTTTTAAAAAACATATTAAGAATATTCAATAAAAAATGTGTTATGCTGAAACACAAAGATACATGAAACTGCTTGAAAACTTCATTGATATGGTTAGGCTCTGTGTCTCCACCCAAATCTCATCTTGAATTATAATCCCCAGGTGTTGAGGGAAAGACCTGGTGGGAGGTAACTGGATCATGGGGGCGGTTTCCCCCATGCTGATCTCATGATAGTGAGTGAGTTCTCATGAGATCTGATGGTTTTATAAGCATCTGGCATTTCCCCTGCTTGCACTTCTCTCTCTTGCTGCCATGTAAAGAAGGTCCTTGCTTTCCCTTTGCCTTCCATCATGACTGTAAGTTTCCTGAGGCCTCCCCAGCCATGCAGAACTATGAGTCAATTAAACCTCTTTTCTTTATAAATTACCCAGTCTCGCGTAGTATCTTTACACCATTGTGAAAACGGGCTTATACATTCATGTATTCATCTATTGTTCCAAATCCTACTAATAAGTTTACTTCTAAGTAAGTCCAGAATTAAGAGGATTTTTATCCATGTTATAACTATTGTTTAAATCAATGACCAAAATTCATACAGCAGTTTGTAGAAAACCATTTGTTGAACTTCTACCAACGTGCCAGCCTTTTGAGATACAATTATATATAATTTTCACTTTCAAATGTTTCAGCTGGACATGGTGGCTCATGCCTGTAATTCCACTTTAGGAGGCTGAGGCAAGAGGATTGCTTGAGGCCAGGAGTTCAAGATCAGCCGGGCCAATGTAACAAGACTGCGTCTCTACAAAATATCTAAAAAATTAGCTGGGCACAGTGGTCTACATCTCAAGAGGCTGAGATGGGAGGATCCCTTGAGACTAGGAGGTAGAGGTTGCAGTGAGCCTTGATTGCACCACTGCACTCTAGCCTGAGTGATAGAACAAGACCCTGTTTCTAAAAAAATTTTTTTTTAATTTTTTTTTTTTTTGAGTTTCAAGATCTAGGAGTTTTACAACTTACATATCAGTAATTCAGTGCTGCCCCGTGAAATCAGCATTGCTGATTACATTTTTTAAGGGGAGAATCCAAAGGAGTTCAGATTTTTGTCCAAGGGCATACAGAATAAACAAGGTATCAAAGCTTGAAGCCAAGTCTTCTATGATGAATAATGAAGTTAAAATTAAGAAAAAGAAATCTGAACCCTAATTCAACAGCTGAAATATAAGTCATTACAAGAGATGTATTAACAGGCAAATAATGCTAAATTCAAAGTAAATCAATGAAATCCCATAACATCATCAAGATTTGGAAAACTCAACATCTTATCAAAGTTGAGTTTATTACTCACATACTACTTTTTTCACTCCCTCCCATTCACTTCCCAGTCCTTCACTATGAGATATGCTGTGGGCAGCCAGCATATACTCTTCCACCTCCTTAAAAGGTGGCTGAATCTTTGGATACAGACACCTCCTCAACTCTGGCATCCACTTTCAGTTCCTCTCCATAGAGTATAACTTCTGGACACAAATCGGAAAGCAAAGGTATATTTGGGACAATATTCTAATATAATGTTAAACAATTATACACAAAAGAAAAACACTTTCAAGTGTCCATGGAGTACTCCAAAGTCATTATCAACAGTAATTTCTTTTATTAAAAAATTTACCTTGCTGTTTTTCCTTTTTGTATTTTAACATTTCTTTGTTTGTATATCCAGTTGTTCTTAAAATATCTTCCAGAAACATTTCTTTTACTTCAAATGGTCTTCCCTGTACTAAATAATTTTTAAAAAATTACTCAACTTGCATCTTAAAGAAAATGCACATAAAAACATGAGAATACCAAGTTAATAAACCTGAGTATAATATCCGAAAGCGATTTCATAGTTCAAGTGACTCCTATAATATTGTCCTTTAACTATAACTTTGACTTACAAACAACTATTAGACAACTGTTCATGTGCTTAGGTTTTTCCCTCTAGTGTTTACTATCCACTTATCATGTGTCTGGCATTGATATCATCTGTATTATAAGCAGAAATGGTAAGACAAAATAGAGCTATTTCCTGTTCCTGGAGGCAAGCTAGCAGAAGAGACAGAAATTAATCCAAAAATCAGGAGTATAAATGTAAATACAGAGTTGTGAAGAGTCCTATGAGATGCAAGTACAAGACACCATGATAGTATATAACAGGGGGGATTTGACCGCATCAAGAAAAGCATCCTCACTAAGAAAATGAGAAACAAGAAGATAAACAAAACAACAAAGCCATATGAAAAAAGAAAAAAAGTGTATAATGATGACGAAAAACAGCATGTGCAAAGTCTCTGTGCTGGAAAAGAGTTTCAAGGACCTAAAGGTGTTTCAAGGAACTAAAAGGCCAACTTACTTGAAAAATGGTGGGAGTGGAATACCTTATCGTTCAAGATGAGGTAAGAGGAAAAGATAAGTCTTACTAAGGGTTTATGTTTTTATCGTGAGATAAAGGTCATTCAAAGATTTAAGCTCAGGAAGGTGCTCGACATCATCAGAATTCTACTTCAGAGAAGACCACTCTGACTGCAATATGGAGAATGGATTTAAAAGACAGCAGAATGGCTATATCAAACCGAGTAGCAGTTACTGCACTAGTTCAGGTTAACCTGAATGAGATTAATAATAGTGAAAACCAAAAAGAAGCAGACAATTTCTAGAGCCAGTCAGGAGGTAAAATCCATAGGACTCAGCATTATATTGGATATAGAAAAAAAATAAAATAAGAAAGTGTCAAATATAGTCCTTGGACGTCTGGCTTGCAAATCTGAATGATAATGTCATTCTCTGAGGTAAGAAAGAAAGCTGAAAAGAACAGGTTTGCTGAAACGGGGTTTGGTTTTAAGCATGTAAAATGAGAAATGAGCTTTCAATTAGCATATGTACAGATCTGATGTCCCTGATCACCCAAGATTATTACGAGGAGTTAAGAACTTATAGGTTTGTGATTCAGGTGATTAGGTCAATGGTAGTATGATTAAGACAGGTAACACAAGAAGAGAAATAGGTTTCACAGAAGAGATGAAGTATTCGGTTTGGATCATATTAGAAATATCGAAACCCAGAGCTCTAGAGAACAACTGAAAATAAAGATTCAGAAGTCATCAGTGTAAAAGGAAAAAACAGAAGCCCAGGGCATGAATGAAAGCGTCCAGGGAAACTATGCATCTCCAATACCTAGTACAGTATAACACAGGGCAGGAAATAAGACGGTGGGAATAGTGGGGAGGGAGGGAAGGAAGGAAGGAAGGAAGGAAGGAAGGAAGGAAGGAAGGAAGGAAGGAAGGAAGGGAGGAAGGAAGGAAGGAAGATGGAGCGAACAGGAAAAAAAGGAAACAGATCAAGGGAATAATTCTAGAGAATACCACTATTTAAGAACCATGTGAAAGAAGAGAAGCCCACAGGGCAGACTGAGAAAGTATGGGATATAATGAAGAATGAGGTTCAGGAAGCAGCAATGCTATCAAACGAATTACAGTATCTGAGCATTTCACAAAAAAAAAAAAAAAAGAGAGAGCGCCAACCATAAAAGATACCACAGAAAAGCTAAGTAAGATTTTTGCCTAAAATTTGAATATTAGATTGGCAATTAGGTTAATGTCAAACAACAATGGTAAAAATTCAAATAAATAGCCCTACACACTTCAGAAATGTAAATCATTTCAGCCTTTTGAAAAGTAAAATGGCAAAAGTTGTTAAAATTAAAAATAGATATACTCTTATTTAGCAAATTCACTTTCAGAAATCTATCCCTAGAAATCCAGTATACCAGGATATACGAAAAAGGATGTTCATTGTAACATTGTTGGCAGGGGCAAGGCGGGGGATCTAGAACAAACTTGAATGTCCAAAAATAAAGATATGGTTAAATAAGTCATAGTACATCAATATTATGAAATACTTTATTATGCGGCTGCTTAAAATAAAGAACTAGATACAAAGTTACTAAACTGGAAAACTGTTCATGATAAAGCAAACTGAAAATAATGTATTAGCCATGTGCTCATTTTTATAAAACCAATTTTTGTAAATGTTATAAATGTGTATATATTTGCATACATTTTTGTGAGCATGAAGAACGAATATATATAACACTGTTAACATCCATAAATCATAAATCCATAAAACCAATTTTTGTAAACATTATAAATATGTATCTATTTGCATACATTTGTATGAGCACAGATTAGGTAAGAATGAATATATATAACACTGTTAACATCCATAAATCAGAAAACCAGGACATGAAACAAGGATGGGGCAACTGAACTTTTTCTCTATATATTTTCGTATTATTTCATTGAAGTAAACACAACTTTTGTATTTTTGGGTTTTTTTGAGACAGAGTCTTACTCTGTCGCCCAGGCTAGAGTGCAGTGGCACAATCTCGGCTTACTGCAAGCTCCACTTCCTGGGTTCACACCATTGTCCTGCCTCAGCCTCCCAAGTAGCTGGGACTACAGGCGTCCGCCACCACGCCTGGCTAATTTTTCATATTTTTAGTAGAGACGGGGTTTCACCATGTTAGCCAGGATGGTCTTGATCTCCTGATCCTGTGATCCACCTGCCTCGGCCTCCCAAAGTGCTGGGATTACAGGCATGAGCCACAGCGTCTGGCCTAATTTTTGTATTTTTCGAAGAGGAATTTATCATTTTTTTAAAGACTGGTGGCAAAATCAGTTTTTAATAAAGGACAAGGGCAAACGTTTTAGCATTTTCAGAAGTGAATGTGAAGTAAAACATGGGAGTATAGACTACTTTTTAAAGATATCTACCAATAAAGGGAAATAGTTATAGGACAATTTAAGACAGAACACAAAGTGAAAATAAAGCATATTTCCTTTTAAGGTAAGAGAATTAGGCTCACTACACAATACCAAAGAGCTGTTGATAGAAAAGGAGAAGTTGAAATCAGAAAGAAGTACTATTAAGCCTATCTCGGGCGAACAGTAATAGATGGCCTCTACTTCAGAACATTCCCCAGTTTCTATTAGGATAAATAATGTCCAAAAGTGTTCTTTCACAAAAATTAGAGAAGAAATCTGACAATTTAACTTACTATATATCACTGGACAACTTCCAAAATATCTTATAAAGAGATTCACATCCAAGGCAGCACTAGAAAGAATTAGTTTCAAAGTTGGGTGCTTTTGCAACAAATCTCTTAACTTTGTAAGTAAAAAATCACTAAATCGATCCCTTTCATGCACTTCATCCTGTAGTAAAGAGAAATAAAACCATGGAACAGTTAAAACATTATTGATGACTAAGTCTTTAAAACAATGGCACTACTGGGTTTCACACTAATTCAAATTAAATGTGGACAAGGCCAATCAACATTCACGAAAATTTTGTATTACAGGAATTTCAGAAATAATTAGACATCAACAAATGAAATGTAGATGACAAAGTAAAGTTATCCCTTGGCATCTGTGGGTGAATGGTTCCAGGGCCTTTCCCCATGCCAAAATTCATGGATGCTCAAGTCCCTGATAAAAAAAAAAATGGCATAGTATTTGCACGTAACTTATGCAAATCCTTCCATATACTTTAAATCATCTCTAGACTACTTATATTACCTAGTACAGTGTAATGCTAGGTAAATAGTTACACTACATTCTTCAGGGAATAACAACAAGAAAAGTCTGTACATGTTCAATACAGATACAGTATTTTTTCAAATGTTTTCAACCTGCGGTTGTTTGAATCCATAGTCATGGAATCCACAGATACAAAGGGCTGTCTATATTGCCCTTTTTTCCCACAGAATATAAAACTACAAAAAATTATAAGTCCAATTTAAGGTGCTTTTAATACATAAAAAATCTATTTAAATATGTTTCTTTTAGCATCAGAGCTTATGAAGTGCATCCTTTGGTTTGGGTAAGTTTCTGAAAGCTGCTTATTCCAAGCTTATAAAACTTAATCTAATTTTTTTCTGACACAAACTAGATAAAAGGTTAGAATTCCTTAATAAAGAGGTAAACTCATCAACTTAGTTCATCAGCAGTTAGTTAATTTAGCAGCTTAACCATGGAGTTCATAAGTATATCCCTATCATTGGGAAATATATATTAATGAAGGGATCAAATGACCACGTAAAGAGATAAAAGAAAACTCTCCTTTTTTTTGAGAACTCTAAGTACATGCATCATTTTCATATATGAAAAGCACATTTTTTAAAACTACCTGCTTATTTTATTTTCCCCCAATAAAGCCAGATGGTTTTATTATTTTTGTAATACAAAATATTTCTAATAATTATAGACAAAAAATAACTTGATCATTATAGCCTGTTCAAAAGAATAAGTTGGTTCTCTTTTCCACCCTATTCCAAAAATGTAATTATATATTCAAATTTTTTGAGACTACCCTGAAATGGCATATGTATTTAAATTTTAAGCAATCTGAGTTAGTTACATATGACAAATTCACCAATATTCTTACCACGATAACATGTGTCACAGTCGACAACGTACTATCTCCTGCCATCAATGTACGAAGCAATACCCCATTAGTACAAAACGTCAGAAGTGTCTTTGGAGAAACCCTTTTTAAAAAAAGCAAAATAAAGTGCACAATTGCAAGTCTTTCATGTAACTAAAACATAATCACATTAAATGCTGGCCTAGTACACATTTTAATAAATATTACTAATATAATACTGTACTGGTATGTACAGTTTATTAGTAAAGCTATATGGTTTTGCAGTTATGTGAGACTGCCTGACAATAGCCTTTTATATTAAGTGATGTATTTTGTTAAAGAACCTAAGCTGCTCCAAAAACAAACAAAATCTTAAGTACTTTTTGCTTGCAAATAAAGTATGTTACAAATGGAATCAGATTTTGTATCATTACTGAGAACAAAAAAAAAGTACTACTTGTCAAGAAGGCATTACTAATACTACAGGCTGAGTATCCCTTATTCAAAATGCTTGAGACAGAAAGGGTTTTAGCTTTCAGATTTTTCCACATTTTAGAATACCTCCAGTTGAGCATCCCGAATCTGAAAATAAAAAATCCAAAATGCTCCAATGAGCATTTCCTTTGAGTGTCATGTTGGGACTCAAAAAGTTTTAGATTTTTGAGCATCATGGATTTCAGATTTTTGGATGTAAGATGCTCAATTTATACTACTACTGATAATAAATTCACTCATTAACAGTTATTGAGCGTTCACTATAAATCTCACATCAAACGTGTACTCTAGATGCTTTTCTTTGACTCATTTTACAGATGAGGACACTGAGGCTCAAATAAGTAAAATAACTGACCACGAAACTATGAAATGGAATTTTTATCTATGGTTCAAATCTTTTTCAAACTCTTCATTCAAAACTTCTCTAGATTTAGACAAGACTTCAATATCCTGATTTAGACTTACTTGGAGCAAAATGATCATCTAACTTTTCAACTAACACATCCTCTATTTTTAATGAAATATACATAGTCTTTTTTAAGCATGATAAAAGAGAAGATAGATGAGAACTGTTTTTACCTGCTTTCTAATCGGATCTGATAACCAATTGTTTGTCCAATCCTTTCCCTTCTCTCTGCGGCAACTCTTTCAGCCACAGCAATAGCTGCCAATCGTCTTGGTTGAGTACAAAATATACGGCAAGGGATACCATTTTTAAAGCAATCATCTAAAAGGAACTGAGGAATCTGAAACAAAAGTTTTAAAATACTGTAAGATGACATGATCACATACTACAAAAAATCTAAGTGAATCAACTGAAAAACCGTTAGAACTCAAGAAGTTCTATAACAAGTCCAAATATAATCATAAAATCAACAACATTCATATAACTAGTAATAATCGCTAAAAAATGTGATTTGAAAAGATCTTGCTCACAATAGAAACTAAAGCTAAAATATCTAAAATCAAATATATCCAGGAATATTTAAGGTTTACGTGAAGATTATACAACGTTACTGGAAAAACATAAAAGAAGACCTGAATATATAAAGAAATATGCCATATTCATGGATGGGGATAATCAATGCTGTAAAAATGTTAACTTCTCCCCAGATTATTCCATAAAGTCAATGAAATAAAAATAAAAATTCCACTGGGATTTTTTAAATGATGAAAAGCATAAAAAAAAAAAACAAAAATAGCCTATAAATCAGGATTGTAGATACTTTTTTGTAAATAAAATTCAAACAGGTTGGAAAGATTTAAAAATCAAATTCTTACCTACTCCCTACCACCAATGCCCTTATATCTTCTCCATAAAGGTAACTACTGTTACTTATGAACTCATTCAAGAAAAAAAATGTTTACACAACCCAGAATATTTGTATATATAAGCATGTTTTTCATCCATGCAAAGAGATGATTGTACTTAATGTCTGTAATTTGCAGTTTTCACATAACATACCAGATCTACCTAGTCCATTTTAACAGCTACATATTCCATCTCGTGGCTATGCTATAACTTAACAAATGATTAAACATTTAAGTAATTTCCAGTTTTTTAGGTTTGTTACTGATGTTGTTGCTTGATATTATAAACAACACTGCAGTAAACACCTGTCTCCACAGAGTTTTAGAAAGATATATGTACTAGCCGTGAAATCACTAGTAATGAAAATGCTGAGTCAAAGAGTACACAAATTTTTAATTTATATGAAAAAATTATCAAATTGCTCCTCAAAACAATTTATACTCCTACCAACAAAGCAACAAAGCAGAAGAGCTGCCTTCCAACACCCATACAGATATTTGGTATCATCAATTTTTTAATTTCTGCCAATCTTAGAGTTAAAAAATATAATTTATTTTTATTTTTTTAACTGTGAGTAAAAGAAAACGTCTTTTCATGCATGTGTCAGCTCCTAGGATTTTTTTTTTTTTTAAACTTGACTAGTTCCTCCAGATGTGGGAGTTCGGTCAGGATGGTGAAAGAAATTGTAAAATTATAGGAAATAAACACAAACCCTCTTGGAAAGTCTGGGGGTTTGCATAAAGTGGCTGAAGGCAGCTGAATTCTCTTAAAAGCTGAGCTCATAGATACATAGGAATGTAGAGGAGCTTATCTAAATAGCTTGTTTACTCATGTGGTCCTAAGACCAACCTTTAATCAACTCCTGTGCATTTGCTCTCTACTCGGGAGGTCGGCAATGTCAATTAAATTAAAAGACCTGAATATATAAAGAAATATGCCATATTCATGGATGGGGATAATCATTACCCTCTAGTGGTGTCTATTCAAGACCTTTGTCATTTAATCTATACTGAATAAATGTGAGCTTTGCTGGCTGATGGGGCCTCGGCTACAGTTCTTTACAGTACCTTCCTTGGTGTCGGTGAGTGGCCCAGACCCTCAGCCTAACTGACAGGCAAAACATCTGTGCCAGTATACGTCTCTCATCCATCACTGGGTCAGGGTCTGCAGGTCGGAACCCCGCATCCAGAAGCATAAATGCATAAGTACCACCAAGAAATATTTTAAAAGAGAAGATAAATGTATCATTTTCAAACTACAGAAAATCAATGATATCTCCTAAAAAATCCTAAAAGAAGCCAGAGCAGGGGAAAACCCTTACCTACAAAGAGCAAAGGTAAGAATTACAACCAAGTTTTCCTCAGACATTATTTAAAGAGTGGAGAGAAGAGGTGAGAGGAGAAAAAACAAAAACAAAAACACCATCCTAGAATTCTGTACCTTGCAAAATTATCCTTCAAAAATGAAGGAGAAATGAAGCCTTTATCAGATGAATACAAATTGAGGGAATTTGTTGTCAGTAGACCACAGCCTTGCAAGAAATGTTTTTTGTAAGTTCTTTACAGAGAAAGAAAAATAACATAGGCCAGAAACTTGAATCTTCATAATGAAAGAACACTAAGGAAGGAATAAATAGAGGTAAAAAACTAAATTTTTTTTAACTTTTATTTTTTGTATTCTTAACTGATCTAACACTTAACAATTGGATCAAAATAATAATAGCAACAATGTAGTTGATTATGTATGTATATATCTTATGTGTGTACATGTATGTTGATGTATGGTTACATATAAGTAAAATGAATGACAGCAATGATACAAGGGACAGGAGGGAGGAATTAGGGTTATTTTTTTATTTAAGGTACTCACACTACCCGTAAGGTGGTATAGTGTTATTTGAAAGTGGACTTGGTTTAGCTGCAAATGTATATTGCAAACTCTAGAGCAACCACTAAAAAAGGTAAAAGATAATGAAGAAGAATATCAGGCTCACACTGTAAACAACAAAAAGTAGAATCCTGATGCAGGAATAGATAATGAGATTAAAGATACATAAAAAAAATTTTAGCAATAGACCCTGGTACTATAGAAAGTTCGTATTTGGTCAAAAATAGCATCTTAAATCGGGTCGGGGAGTTTGGAGGGAAGGACAGATTGTTAAATAAAAGTAATATCTGAACTGGAAATAACATGAAGAAAAAGTAAAATTCCTACCTGATATAATACAATAAAATAAATTTCAGATGAATTTTTTAAACAATATAAAAGTATTAGAATAAAATATTTATAGAAAGAGCCAGGTGGCCGGGCGCGGTGGCTCAAGCCTGTAATCCTAGCACTTTGGGAGGCCGAGACGGGTGGATCACGAGGTCAGGAGATCAAGACCATCCTGGCTAACACGGTGAA
>NW_012108031.1:1055600-1084552 GCF_000951045.1 Mandrillus leucophaeus | reverse complement strand
GTGGTGGTATGCACCGATAGCTCCAGCAACTTAGGAGGCAGAAGCAGGAGGATCCCTTGAGGCAAGAGTTCAAGGCTATAGTGAGCTATAATCAACTCTGTGAATAGCCACTGCACTCCAGCCTGGGAAACATAGTGATACCACACCTATAAATAAACAAATACAGAAAATGTCCATTAATCCACTCTTAACATGCCCCAAAGCCCTAGAAAAATATTGACAGATTTGACTAAATAAAAATGTAAAACTACTAAACAAGATACCATAAACGAAGGTAAAAAGTAAACAAAAAATTGGGAGAAATTATTTTTAAGATGTTTAACGGTCAACAGGCATGCATCTATAATATATAAACACTCTAAAAAATAAATTCAAAATTATTAAGCCAAAAAGAATAAAAATAAGGAACTCATACAAGATAAACAGATAAGAGGCAAATAAAAGATAACTAAGAATCAACAAAATGCAAGTTAAAATATTATTTTTTGCTGATCAGCTTGATAAAGGTTTAAAAAATTATATCCATTCTTGCCCAAGCTTTAGAGAAACAAGAACTTTCAATACTTTCAATACGGTAACATGTTAACTCTTTTTTAGAGTTATGGAACAATAACTAGTGAATCTAGCTGTTAAAATTTTTAACTGCCATATCCTTGATCTGGCATTTCCACTTCTAGGAAACTTATCCTATTGAAACATTCCTACAAATAAGCAAAAAAAATTAGGATACAAGTAAGTACAATATAAGAGAAAGATTCCTACTCTATCACTTCTTAGCTATGTTAACTAGAGTAGATTAACATTTATAAGTTTTAATTTTTATTCCTCATCTGTAAAAAGATAAAACCTACATGTCTTGGAGTTACTGAGAAGATGAAATGAGACAACTCTTATATAACCCAACAAACAGTAAAGTGTCATTTTTCACCATTGTTTATCATCATTACAAAAATGTTCAGGAATACTATGCAGTTGTTTAGACAATGAGGCATATCTACAGGCACTGACTTGGAAACATATCCAAATCTGTTGTGAAAAAAAATCAAGATGCAAAATTATATGTTCTTAGCCTATGTTAAAAAACCAATATATAACAACGCTGTAAAGAGAACAAAAACAAAACATACAAACCCCACCACCACCACTACCACCAAAAACAGAAAAACAAACAAACAAAAATCCACCAGCACATATTTGGATATTCTGACAGTAATGCAGTGATACAGGGTGGCAAGAGAATTTAAAATCTTTCATTTTCTGGCCAGGCATGGTGGCTCATGCCTGTAATCCTGGTACTTTGGGAGGCCAAGGCAGGTGGATCGCTTGAGCCCAGGAGTCTGAGATCAGCCTGGGCAACACGTTGAAACCTCCTCTCTACAAAAAATTTAAAAATTAGCTAGGCATGGTGGCATGCACCTATAGTCCCAGCTACTTGGGAGGCTGAGGGAGGAGAATTGATGAAGCTCGGGAGGTGGAGGCTGCACGCCACTGCACTCCAGCCTGGGTAACAGAGTGAGACCCTGTCTCAAGAGAAAAAAAAAAAATATCTTCTACTCTCTATAAAATATTTTCCATAATGTTCAAGTTTCACACAATGAACACAAATAAGAAAAAAAATTCAAAAAGCACTTAACTTCCTAATACCATTAAAATTAAGATAAAATACCACTTACATTCTGTTTTATATTTCAAAGAATAAAAATATTAGTATTTTAATTAACTCTTTAAATAGGACAAAATTATTTCTCAGGTTTGAACTCATTAAATTAATAGTTTCTTCTTAAAAAGCAGAGTATAATATTTAACTACGAATTAAATTCTAAAGTATCCTTTCATACCTAGTAAAATGATATACATAATTGTGAAAATAGGCATCCATAATTCCAATATATAGATATCATTAGCAAGGACATTCAAATAATTTAAACAAAGACCTATTTATTACATTTTGTCGAAACTTCCTTAATCTCTATTCTACATAATTAGAACTGCTACAATTAATACTTAATGGCGAAACTACTCAACCTAAAAAAAAATTTTAACAATCTAAGACAGCTAAACAAATTCTCTGGAGTAACTCCATGGAATTTCACTTAATCATAAAAGCATTCATGCTGAGTCAGGCGTGGTGGCGTGTGCCTGTAATCCCAGTTACTCAGGAGGCTGAGCCAGGAGAATCGCTTGAATCTGGGAGGCAGAGGTTGCAGTGAGCTAAGATCGCACCACTGCACTCCAGCCTGGGTGAGAGAGAGAGAGACTTGGTCTCAAAAAAAAGAACTCATGCTAAAGAAAGATCTTGTATATTGTCTTCAGAAAAAATTTTCATCATGTTTTTAATTATTCAGTTTTACAGGATCAAGTTTTAAGGACAGAGACATAATTCTGTAAAAATGTTTAAGTCCTTCAAGTAAAAAACTGGTAAACTTTATAATCAACTTCTCCTCCCACCTTGCCTTAGAAACTAAGCCTATTAAACCAACCAATATAATCAAATCTTAGGCAATTGTCAAAAACAAAATTATGTCCCTAAAGGAAGAAAATCTACAAATATATTTATTATTTTATCTGAACCTCTATTAAAACCAAAGTAATTTTAGTAATTTTAAGCTGAAATGCTGCAAGAATGTACACAAGAAAGTCATATGATGTCATACTTACTACTTCCAATCTGTTATCCTATGAGTGAAACTTCATAAGGAGTTACTTTGATTCTAAAAATCCAAGTCAAACCTATCATATTAATTCCATTCTACAGTCAACTTCATATTAATATGTTATTACTGCTTTTACTTTTGTTCCTATATGCAAAACACTATATGCTAGGCACTTTACAGAGATAATCTTTACACCTCACTATGAAAGGTAGCAATTATTAGTCTCATTTTATAAATGAGAACTCTGACTCACAGAGGTTACAAAAAGAGCCTAGAACTTCCATAAGTGAGGGAACTGGAATCTAAACTCAAGGCCAAAGCCCATCTTCCTTCCATGATACCAAATCGCTTTCCCACCTCTGTTTAAATAAAGGCCTAATGCACTAGTTTAAAAATAAGTAAATTATTTAAAACATTTTCTTTCTACAAATTCTCCAAATATATTCCAGTAGTAATTTATTTCTGAAATAACCATTACTATAATATCCACAAGTTTCTTTTTCTGTTTTTTTAAACATATGCAGTGTAAATTTGATATAAAATTATAATATGGGACTATATATATATATATTTTTTCTATAAACAACAAAAAAGAAACAAACCTGTGTGGTCTTTCCAGACCCAGTTTCTCCTACAATCAAAACTACTTTATTTTCCTTAATTATTTTAACAATTTCTTCCTGTTTCTCAAACACTGGTAAAGACTGCCTAAAAGAATCAAATTCGGATTCTCCTCTTTTCACTGGAATCTGAGGTATGCCATTGTTGAGTCGCCCACTTGTCTTGCTCATTTCCCGGTTTTCTTTGAAAATGAATAAAAGAACAAAAAATGTATGATCAACACTGAAAAAGAAGTGTTAAAAATAAAAATAAGTATTTTTTTTTGCCAAACCTAGAAAAATATGTCAAAAGAGGTAATTTCTAACATAATTCCTTTCAAATGTTTTCTTCTCTACTCAGTCTATATAAAGTTGTCAAGCAATATCTCAATTGTACTCTTACACATACTATTCTCATTGAACATGTTACAAATTTCAGTACCAATTAGAAAGCAAACCTCTCAGACATATTTCTGGTACATACTGTTTAAAAACTGATAAAAATAAATCATTCAATAACCATTAAAAATAAAACAATCTTGATAATCCAAATGATTTTTTGGCTTGTTATAAATTTCTATCAATAATTTCATGGAAAATTAAATTTTTATAGTAGGAAATAATGTGCATACTTATAAGATCTGTCACTACATTAGGAAAACATATTACAAAAAAAGAAAAATCCCATGTATGTTTAATGTTATACATGTAAGACTAAGTGATCAAATAGAATAATTATGTGTTAAATATAAGGGTCCTAATGTTAACAAATTTCCTAATGGAGTATTTTAGCCCAACATCCACATTTAACTAAACAGACAGGAATAAAGAAGAGGTATGAAATGTCTTATATCCATGTAGCTCAAAATATGTTTGTGTGTCTATGTTCAAAGTGCAAGTTCTTTGATATCTAGGACCACATATTTTCTATATTCTGCTGATCTATTCCAATAGACAGCAATAACTATGCAAATTTTATCACCATAGGCAATAAATAGTTTTCTTACTAGGGAAGTGATCTTTCCAAACAGTGAAATTACATCTTTATTTTGTAACCCAAATACATTATTTATCTACCTTTGAGCAACTTAACGTACTGAAGACTCTGTCCAATCTCTTACCAGAGCTAAAGCCCCAATTCAAAATCTCACTTATTAGTGTGTCATGGCAGCATAATATAGGAAAGCCTAGTCCCTGGAGTCAAATACCCACTCTGCAGTTTACTAGCTGGTTTGGTGTCCTTGAACAAACTATTTAATTCTTCTAAGCCTCAGTTTCTTCACCTGTGAAATAGGGGAAATTCTTACCTTGCAAGGGTTGCTTGCTATAAGGCCCCATATAAAGGGTTTAGTACATCGCCTCGCACCCAGTTAATGCTCAATAAACGGTAGCTATTGATATTATTATAACACTCAAAAAAAAAATTTGGTTCAACTTAATTACATGCTTTAACACTACACTTTGTTTCAAATTTTTACAACTCTTAATCATTTCTAACAAACTATTCCAATGGAGAAATTTATTTCATCTTAGTTTTTGAAAATAAATCTAAAATAGAAAAAGAATAGTCATCAAATAATAGGGTAAATGAGGAAGCTCCCCAGAAAATACATACCAGCTTCAACTGCAAACACATTTCCTCTTTCTGTTTTAGGCAGAAGTTCTGTACGCTCTTTATTGGTGACAGGAAATCTTTGAATTAGGCTCCTAACAGCATGTTTTGTATTATGAGTCAAATTACAGGTCATCATTGCATGAGCTGTTTCTGATCCATCTTTCTTCTTCACAGTTAGGTATCTATTTGCTCCCTTTCTGAATATTAATAAAAATCATTTATTTACTATATACAGTCAACTTGTTCACATATGATGTATGCCTACTTAGAAAATATGTCTCAAGCAAAACATTGAAAAAAATCAAAATGCTTTGGGAGAAGATGCTGAAAGTCCAAAAAAATTCAATAAAGAAAGATTTGGGCTAAAGTGGCCATAAAACTATTTTCAGTTAAAATTTCAAGTGCTGCAAATCCAAGTTTAAGTCCACTAAAAAGGCTTACTTACCCTTAAGTGTTAAAGTTTGTCTTTAGCAGACTTCATGGTAGATGAAACATCACCAGTTAATATAATACATGCTGGGAAGCATACAGAGGGGGAAAACATCAATCTGAACAATAGAACCTAAAAATGATAATGAAAAAGTTATGGTCCATAGTTCAGACTGATATGTCCCAGTGAATGTTTCCACAGTAAGTTGGTAATGAGACACTCCCATGAAAACCTGTTATGAGAGCCAAGTTTAGTGGTTGGACCAAAAAAGCATAAATCAGCATTACTGATAAATAATTTCAGATGCATTTTTAATAAAATATTTTTCAGAGCTTCTGGTTCTACTCTTCAATTATAAGGTAATGATGATTTGTAACTGTTCAAGGTATTTACTGTAGGTGTATTGTTTCCTCAGCTGGTCCAGGACTGAGCATATCTTTTATGACTTCTGTAGCTCTAAGAGTAGTATAGTGTTATATACCAGGAAGTTCCCAAATGTGTTTTGAATGATTTCATAACACATGACTATAATGTAGCAGTGTAATACTGATTAAGAGCTCAGGCTCCAAAGGCACACAGACCTGAGCTTGAATCCCACCTCTACCACTTACTAGTTGTGGCACTACAGGTAAACTACTTAATGGCTCTGAGCCTGACACAATAATAATATATACCTCAAAGGATTATTCATACGATTAAGATAATACGAGCAAAGTGCAGTATCTGTTGCAGAGTAGATTCTAAATAAATGAAAACTATTATTATAGTCAGAAACGATATTATTTCTTAAATTTTAAGTTACCCAAAATATTTCATAAAATGTTTTGCCATTTCTTATGTCACCATTATACGATAGAAATAATCAACAGAGCCTAATTACAATGAAAAATTTATAATTTACAAAGCAAATTTTATAATTTTTCAATTTTCATTAGATGTAAATTTTGTCAACAGTATCTTCACCATAAGAATGATATCAAATTAAGGATTAACCTATACAGTCTTAGCATATAAGTGTTCTAAGTGAGGCTTCCAATTTACCGAGGTAAATTTCTGGAAACTCTTTATTGAATGTTTCAATGAATTATAAGCTTTCCATGTTGTTATTTACTCCTTAACAAGTACTTGGTGGTGCTTAAAATGATGCTATAAAGATGAAATAAAATTTAACCTGATCTAGAAGTTTTAGTTATTTCCATGATAAATTCAAACTATTGAATTCTAGAAACATTCTCTGTAGTAGGTTATTTTCCCATGGACCTTTCTGAAACTTCAGGACAATCATTATAGACTCAATAATTCATTTCCCTTCTGTGATGTTCATTTCATAAAATTTTAACTACAAAAGGCAGGAAGTGAGCTGAAATGAGCACCAGAGCAAATGGTAGGAGGCTAATATTCAGCTAGTAATAAACTTTCAACTAGTTATATGATCAACAGCAAATCATTTTACTTTTCTGACACTGTATATTGGTTAATTTTTCAAACTTCACATTTTTAAGAACTCAAAGATGCTTTAATTTTCTTAAAAATCATCTCAGAAAGGTTGTGCTATATTTCACCTTTAATTTTATTTTATTCATTCACTTAGTCATTTATCATATATAAACCAAACACTGACTTTATGCCAGGCACTATGGTAGAAGCCAGGAATACAAAATTGAGTAAAATATACCCTTTCTCAACAAGCTCACAACTGAAATAATAAGTCAGATTGAAACCTTCCTAACATAGGTTACCTAATATAGCATTTAGGTATTTTAAAAAACTCATAACAAGCAGGTGGGACTACTTAGCCATTACCATTTAAAATTTACTGAATTCCGTTTGAACACATATGGTAGAATGGAAAGATAATATCAACTTGATAGTTTTTATGTTTTAGTAAAGGATTCTACTTGTGCTTTAACTGATTATTCCTACTACAGTCAGCACCACAGTGACACTAATATATCATAAAAGGATTAATGAAATTTTTGGTAAAATATTCACCTCATTGTTGTGAGGATGGAAACATTAAATACAGTAGAAATTTGTTGTACTATGTAAACTAACAAATGGATCTCCTCATTATGCTTTCATTTCATGATAACTGAAACTATGGTTTGATGATAAACACAGGAATCCTTTATACAAAGCAAAATTAACTAAAAACTAGCTGCACATATGGAAAATATGCTAGCTAAGTGAAATTCACAAGAGTTTTTTAAATAAAATGTAAACCCCATATGCAATTTCAAAATATAAAAGTAAATGTAATAAAATTACAGATGAGAGCATCATAACATCTAACTTTCGAAAAATAAAAGTAACCAATGCATTTTGGCATTTCAATGGCTTCTTCCTTAGAAAGAAAAATGATGCTATAAGTAATCAAATTTGACACAATGTTAATAATAATCAATTTATTAATTTACAAAGGATGTTACTAAACATTTAAATCAAATATAAACATATGCCTCAATATTCCCTACTTCTAAATCTAAGAACAGTTTAAAAGATCAGCTGAAGAGCCAACATCTGAAATGACTACTTAAAAAGCTCACAGACACAGGAGTCTCTTAAAAACAAACAACAACAGCAACAAAACAGGCATTCATTTGATGCCTACTAAATACTTAATTTCATATTCCCTTAATTTATATTTCCATTAGGCAGGCAGATGCAAAGATCTAGCTCCAAACCACTTTCTCCCCAATACTGTAATACAGAATTGGAAATGTATTAAAGTTTGCATCACACTAATCTGTACTTTTTTAAGACTACCTAAAAACTAATAAACCAACCAGTTCACTTCATGTTGTCACCAAACTGAGCACAGTTGCTTTCAAGGCATGGTCACTATGCCTATAGTAAATTTATTTTTCTGGGTTTTTTTTTTTTTTTTGAGACAGAGTCTTGCTTTGTTACCCAGGCTGGAGTGCAGTGGCACAATCTCAGCTCACTGAAACCTCCGCCTCCTGGGTTCAAGCAATTCTCCTGTCTCAGCCTCCCAAGTAGCTGGGACTACAGACGCCCCCCCGCCCCACTATGCCCGGCTAATTTTTGTATTTTTAGTAGAGACAGGGTTTCACCGTATTGGTCAGGCTGGTCTCGAACTCCTGACCTAAGGTGATCCATCCACCTCAGCCTCCCAAAGTGCTGGGATTACTGGCATAAGCCATTGCGCCCGGCTTATTTTTCTGGTCTTAATGAACTATAAGCTAAATTGAAGATGAGATCTATCCAATATTTCTGTTCTAACTCCTCAAAGCACCTCCTACATTGCTATGAACTTCATGTGAACATCAAAAAACAATTAGTTAAGATTAACTGTGTTCAAATCCTGGCTCTGCCACTTGCTAGCTGTGTGGTCTCAGGAAAATTACTTAACATCTCTAGGCTTTAATTGCCTCATGTGTTACACAGGTGCCAGGTGTTAAAATAGACTCTGCCTTATAAAACTGTTGTTAAGATCCATGGTAGACTGGATAAATAAAATGTGGTACATATACACCATGGAATACTATGCAGCCATAAAAAAGAATGAAACCATCTCCTTTGCAGGAACACAGATGGAGCTGAAGGCCATTAGCCTTAGCAAACTAACCCAAGAACAGAAATCCAAATGCTGCATGTTCTCATTTGTAAGTGGGAACTAAATGATGAGAACACATGAACACACATAGGGGAACAACAGGCACTGGGGTCTACCAGAGGGTAAAGGATGGGAGGAGGGAGAGGATTAAGAAAAATAACTAATGGGTACTAGGTTTAATCCTGGGTGATGAAATAATCTGTACAACAAATCCCCTTGACACATGTTTACCTATGGAACAAACCTGCACGTGTACCCCTGAACTTAAAAGTTGAAAAATAAAACTATATCCACACTAGTACACAAATGAAGGCATGCTCTGACATACACCCTGCTGCATTTAATGTATAAGAAGGAACCACTGGTCCTTGTCACTCACTTCTGTGAACAGAAAGTGCACTAAGGCCATGGGAGTCACCCACTTTCAGGTCAAGGTCTATCCTTTCCCCTCTGGTAAACACCAGGCCAGAGATGAATCAGCCCCAAAAGCTCTCATCCAAATATGAGAATGCTGACTCCTTCTCATTAAAAAGAAAAAAAAACTAAGAGATTATTTTATTTTCAGTAATCCTTTTATTCTTGGGAAACCCCAGTTTAAACGTGATCTAATTTTTTACTTTAATATTTTATTTAGCATATTACACCTATGATCATAAGTAAGATAAGCCCATAATTTTCATTTCTAATATTTTCTTTATCTGAGTTAGGTAGCAAAGTTATACTAGTTTCATAAAAAACAGGAGGTGTCCCTCTCTTTGATTCTCCACGAAAAACTGAAGTAAAAATAACATTATGTTTATTGTGCAGCCATAAAAAAGAATAAGTTCATGTTCTTTGCAGGGACATGGATGAAGCTGGAAACCATCATCCTCAGCAAACTAACACAGGAACAGAAAACCAAACACCGCATGTTCTCACTCATAAGTGGGAGTTGAATAATGAGAACACATGGACATGGGGGGAAACATCACACACTGGGGCCTGTCGGGGGTTAGGGGGAAAGGAAAGGGAGAGCATTAGGACTACTATCTAATGCATGCAGGGCTTAAAACCTAGTTGATGGGTTGATAAGTGCAGAAAACCACCAGGGAACATGTACACCTATGTAACTAACTTGCACATTCAGCACATGTATCCCAGAACTTAAAGTAAAATAAAAGTAATAAGAAAAGAAATTATGTTTATTGACTCTTTCATTTAAATTACCTCTGAACAGGCATTTGTGTGAGTAAATTTCTAATCTTGATTAAATTTATATAATGATTAAAAAAAAACAACTGTTGTTAGGATTAAATGATAATCCATTTAAAGCACCTAGCACAAGTACACAACAACACTTAATAAATGTTTGCTCTTGCCTCCTCAAGGAATGCAGCCCTGCGATATCTTGATTTTAAGTCCATGGGACCTGTGTTGTTGGACTTCTGACCTCCAGAACTGTAAGATAATTTTAGCCACTAAAAAAAAGAGTTAACTCCTATTATTATTGGACACAGCAGGTTTTCTTTTTAGTGGATATCCAAAAATTCACTACCTGAAAACCATTTTTCTTACTTTAGCTGGGAGGAGAGAGGAAGAATGCAGTACGCAACTTTCCAAGACAGGAGGCAAGATGGGCAGTAATCTAAATTCGAAAAGGGGAATGTCCTTGTAGGTTGGGAGCCTTCTGGTCAGGGTAAGTAGAGTACTTTGGTACTCTATTTGGTACCTATTAGGCAGTGACCTTAGCAGTCACAGAATAAGAAACTTGTACTTGGAAAATCTACTTTCATATACTTCATATTTTCCCATTCTACAGATTTTTAACAAAGTTCATTTTGTAAAATCCATTTTTGTCTAACTTGGACTGAGAAAAATCGAGACAGGATTTTGTTTTCATTATAAACAAGGCAAAGACTTAGAAAAGTGAGCCTTTAGGACTAAAACACAGTGACCTCAGTGTGACTTTAAACACAACCTTTGAAGTTGAGGAAAAGAAGTAAATAATGATGTGAAATTTTTGGTATGTGAAACCTGACTAGAATTTCAAAGAAAACTTTAGGATATACTAAAAATCACAAAATGGGGCTTTTACTCCAAGAATGTTTTCACTAAAAGACAAGCAATTACAAAAAATAATCAAAACAGGTCCAAGGCACACTAGCTCAGGCCTATAATCCCAATACTTTGGGAGGCCTAGGCAAGAGATCACTTGAGCCCAGGAGTTTGAGACCAGGCTGAGCAACATAGCAAGACCCTATCTCTACAAAAAAAATTTTAAATTAGCCAGGCATGGTGGTGCATGCCTGTGGTCCTAGCTACTTGGGAGGATAGCCTGAGCCTAGGCGTTTGAGGCTACAGTGAGCTATGACTGTGCCACTGTACTCCAGCCTGGGCAACAGAGGAAGATTCCTAAAAAATAAAAATAAAGCCAGGAGCAGTGGTTCACGCCTGTAATCCCAGCACTTTGGGAGGCCAAGGCAGGTGGATCACGGGGTCAGGAGATCAAGACCATCCTGGCTAACATAGTGAAAGCCCGTCTCTACTAAAAATATAAAAAAAGTAGCAGGGCATGGTGGTAGGTGCCTGTAGTCCCAGCTACTTGGGAAGCTGAGGTAAGACAATGGCATGAACCCAGGAGGCAGAGCTTGCGGTGAGACGAGATCGCGCCACTGCACTCCAGCCTGGGTGACTAAGCAAGACTCTCAAAAATAAATAAATAAATAAATAAATAAATAAATAAAATCAAAGCAGGTAAAAGTCAATTATTTGGAAGATGAAAAACAAAATCCATCACAAATGGCTTAATTTTGAAAGAAAGAATATCAAAAAGAAAAAAACTGACCAGAAAAAAATTAAGAACTATCACAAAAAGTCTGGAATCTATCTTTTAAAACGTATATAAGAAGCCCAAATAAGAGAACGAGGCAATGAGAGACTCGAAATAGAATCCAGGCTTTCTGCCCTTTATACCAGGTGTCCTCTCAAATACGTACTAGGAAACTATAATATCAGACACATACACACACACACACACGCGCACACACACACACACAGAGGAAAACTAACTTGCCAAGTCAATAAGATTTTTCACAAAAATCCGGCTGGGCCCAGTGGCTCACGTACTTTGGGAGGCCAAGGAGGGAGGATTGCTTGAGCCCAGTAGTTCAAGACCATCCTGAGCAACATAGTGAGATGCTGTCCTCTACAAAAAACAGAAAAATTAGTTGGATATGGTGGCACATGCCTGTAGTCCCAGCTACTCAGGAGGCTAGGTGAGAGGATTGATTGGGCCTGGGAGATGGAGACTGCAGTGAGAAGTGAGCCATGATCACGCCACTGTACTACAGCCTGGGTGACAGAGCAAGACCTTGTCCCCCGCTCCCCCTACAAAAAAAAAGTGAAAGGGTGAACAGATAATTTCATGAAATATAAGTCAGGTACAAATTCTGATACAAATGAAAAGAAAGGATTTGAGAAGTAGATTCAAAGTGATTTATTTCTTTTTGTGAAAAGAAGAAAAGGCATTTGAAAATCACAAGGACCACTAAGAAAATATAGTACAAAGTTTACTCAAAGATGAAAAGGAGAGAGAAGTAGCTAGGGTATTTCATAAGAAGGTTGAAAGCATTAAGGTTATAGGTATTAGGGACTGGATAAATAGACAGCATTGCCTTGCTTCCCTTAGCATCTCTTTTCCTTTTTCTTCTTTCTCTGGCTCTTCAATGTTTCCGCATTCCCCATTTTTGTCTCCATAACTTCCTTCTTGATTTCTCCTTCCCAAGATATTTATTCATTCCAGATCAACTCTTAGACAACTATGATACTGAAGAGAAGGACAGGAAGTCTACTCTAATGGACTGCTTTTCTAAGTTAGCTGTTTAGAATGCAAGACCCATGTAACCATAGAAATGACGTAGCTACAGAATTGTACATTTATAACATGCATTTCCCAGCTCAGACCCAAAACCTCTTACTTGCAACTACTAAACCCAAACAGTGCTAAAACTGGAAACTTTTAAGTTTGCAGTAACCTCATTTGACATCAAATGTGATCATGTGATTACATTGACATGAGGTTATTAACAGTCTCAGTGTGAATATTCATAAAATTTCCAGCAAAAATATAAATGTGACTAAAGGTGATGGCCATATTTTATTAGGTAGATTACATAACATATTGCAAATATACCCAAATACCTTTCTAAAGTCTAAAAAATCTGAATCTCAAACATATTTAGCCCAAGTGTTTCAGGATAAAGTATTATGGCTCTGAACTACATTTTTATTTTCAGGTGCAGTATTTTACCTACCTAGTGGACTATAATATGGGCACACTCAGGAATCTAACCACTGTTCCACACTGGCCTTAGTGATGTTCAAAATGCACATTCACCTAAACTAAATCCCGTCTCAGTAATTTATCACTGTAGTAGGCAGTCATATGCAAGACATTCCTACATCAGCTACTTTCATCTTGGGACCGTCTGAAGATTTATTAATTAATATATTTACTTAATTTTATCTTTTTTTTCCATGTCAGTAGTTCTCAACCTGAGCAATTTTGCTCTCCAGAGGACATCTGGCAACCTCCAGAAGCATTTTTGGTTGTCACAACTGGGGTTGGGGGTGTTAGTGCTATGTAGTAGTAACGGCTACGGATGCTGTTAAACACCCTACCGTACACAAAACAGAATAAAGAAGTATCCAGTCCAAAATGTCAATAGCACCAACAGTGAGAAAGCTTCCTTTATATTGATTCCACCATCCTTACTGACAAAATGAAATAGGTCCACAGAATTTAGAGTTTTTCAGTTTGGATGGCTCAAATGACTTTTCCCCACTGTAGCTCTGTGATCCTCCCAACAAAACAAAACAATTTCCTCCTGTACCACTTTTTAAAATTATTTCTAATCATCAGATTCTTGACTTGGTAGGAAAGAAAACAATGAACATATGTTCTAAAGCTTACTATTACAGTGCAGTAACAGTAAAAGACATTAAGTTTCATAAATAATTGTACTTATTATCTTTTGTACATCAATATTTCAAATGAGATTTCATTTCTATCAAAAAATAAAAATATTTTTCTCAAGAAATCAACTTCAACTTTTAAACTATTTTTTTCTTACATCTTAAAATTTACCTTTGAAAGAGTTCAGAGTATGCCACCCAAATATATGTCACTCTCCCATAAAGATTATTTTGAGCTGAAGGCAATTGAGAAGAAGCAGACCTAAAAGAACTCTGCCCTCCCCTGCTTTACCAGAAAGGGCAGGACTACTCTTAATAAGAGAAACCACTCTAGACTCTTAACCCAGAGACAGCACCAGAGGAACCTACATAACCAACCTTGCTAAAACAACACATACCTTCCATTAGTTTCCCCATATATACCTTCCCACAATTTACTGCACCTACAAGTTCAAAGTCCTTTTCCTTTGTCTTGTCATTTTTTAAATAAATTCATTGTTCTTTATTAAGATGCCACATAAGCCCCATGTTTGAGTTACTATCGAGTTTTCCCCTATGTATGCATGATGCATATCTTAATAAGCTTATGTTTTTCTCTTGTTAATATGTTTTTTATCAGTCTAATTTGCAGGGTCCCAGCCAAGGAACCTAAGCTGGGTAGAGGAAAAAGCATTTTCCTAGGGAAAAAGAAAACAAAACAAAAAAGGCAGGGAGAGGTAGATAGAACGAAGAGGAAAGAGGTGAATTTGGTACAGACCTGAATCATTTTATCTACACAGGATACAATTAAGAATGTGAAGTTAAAACAGTAATAACTACTTAAACGTACTCAGAAACATTCTCCCTTTTTTGAGCAAATAATCTTTTTTTAAAAACAATAAGAAAAGCTACCAGCTTACCCTTTACTTTTAGAGACCAAACCAAGAGACTGACTGAGTCGATGAATAAAGGCTCTTTCAGTACTGGTCAAAGAAGAAGGAAATTCCATCTCTACATGAGAAAAAAATAAAAGTAGTACAATTTGTAGATAGGCAATTTTCTCTCAAGTAATACACACAGACATAAAATATGAAAAACATAGACAATCAAATTTATTATACTTTATCTGAGGTTAACTTACTTTATATTTCATATTCTAAGTTAATAAAATTAATATATTTTATTAATAACTACTGAACATCTACCAGAATTCTGATATTGATAAAAAGACATCTATGTATTAAACCTAAATGTGATAAAGGCCTCTGATGTTCACCAATAAACGACTCCTCTTACTTGTGCTGGAATTTTGAGTTGGTATAATGACTGAACATATTTAACTTGGTCCCTACTTGTTTAGTTAACAAAATAAATGATGAGATATGCTCAAACATTATGAATTCTCAACATGAAACTCCATTGTCTTTGCTTTTGAAACTGTATAGAATTCATATTTCACTATTTCAGAGGGATTTGTTATATACTGCTGAGGCTTTCTCTTTTTTTAATGTGAATTCAGAATCTCTCTGTCCAGAACATTCCCCATTTTTGACTATAAAGAGTCCAGAGTAAGAGGTCCCCTAATTAAGCCAGCAGGTCCGAATGAGCCCTCAACATACTGTACAGGTCACCACAGGTCAGTTGCTGGTTCTGCACTATATGATTCAAGACAAGCGGCTTTCTAACCTCAGGTGTGGAAGAGGCTTCGTGTGCCAAACAGGTTTAAGTGGGTAGCGTGATTGCTTCAGGGTTCAAACGTATTACCGGTGCACTTACTTACATGTTTGATTGCTTTCTGCTCTTCTACATCTGTAGCTTAAACGTGCCACAATTAAGGTGACACTCTCTTAAAAAAAATTTTTAAGGGTTAGGGCTAACCAATATCTGAAACACGGTGGCTTAACCGCCCAAGGCTGTTGAAAGACGCGGGGGAAAAAAACACTTGCAGCTAGCGAGCAAAGTGCCCATAACCCCACTAATGCGCAGAGCACCTCGCATTTTACCGCAGGGCTAACAGCCGCGTTCCAGACCCGGGTGCCGCCGCTGAGGCCCGACCCGGACGGTGGCCCGGGTCCTCCCTCCCTCTTCGGAGGCAACCCCATCACTCGGTGGGCCCAGGTTTGGGGGGCGCTGGGGTGAGGGGGTGTCCTGACGGCCAGCAGGGTCCCTGTCGGGAACCTCACCTCTCTGGTCCCCGTATCGGAAGCGCTCCAGCGCGATATTGACTGCGATCTTCACCTCCTCATCAATGCGAATGTCCTTCAGCCCCTTGGCCCGCCCGCCGCCCCCAGGGCCACACGGCGAGGGGCCACCGCCTCCGCCACCGCCAGGAGCCGGCTGCCGCGGGGAGACGCTGCTCGGCCTGGACATTGACCTGAAGAGATGGTCTCCCCGCACGGGAGCGGCCAGGCCTGCTGGGTGACAGCCAATGACAGAGACCGTGGGACTCCGGGGCCACTACCCGGCGGCTCCGCAGACGGCCTGCGTTGGGCTGAACTCACCAGAAAGCCCTCACTCACCACAACAGCAGAAGTGAAACCTGCGCCGTTGATATCACGGCGAGGCGGGGAGCGCGGGCGTAATGACGTCACCAGGGCCGACGCCCGTGACCTCAGCGCGGGCGCCGCTGCGCGCCTAAGGGAGGCTCTGCCGAGCTGTGGTGCGGTCTTCTTCCCCCGCCGCCCGCCAAGGGTCGCTCCTCGTCTTCTTATTCACTCCCTTGCTATCTCGTTTAGTCCTTCATTAATTCCTGCAGTAAGCATATATGGGCTCCCACTGTGGACCTGGCACTATGCCATGCCTTCGATATACATTGGAGAAGGTTCCTACCTTCATGGAATTTATATTATAGTGGGAGGAGGGTTGCCAGATTTAGCAAATAAAAATACAGAATGCCTAATTAATTTGCATTTCAGATAAACGAATACTTTTTAGTATATATATTTCCCGTGCAATATTTGGAAAAATATCATAAAAAATACATATACTAAAAAATGAGCGACTGTTAGGTATCTTGCATTCTTCCCTTTTCTGAATGGGAGATTTTAATGCAAGTATGCCACCCTTGCTCTATCACGCTACACAGGGTAGCTGAGTGGGGACAGGTACGTAGTACGTATTTACATAGTTCATGAGTTACCTGGCAATAAGGATACACATCTGAATCTAATAAAGAGGACTGTGTATCAACAACAGATCCTGGATGCAGTGACTAGATAGAATTCCAGGTGTCTGGGGAGGATATACGTGTATTCTGTGTGTGGTAAAAAGGGGGCGGAATATTTGGTGACAAGAAGTATGAACTGTGACAAAGAATACTAATACTCATCAAAAAATGTTTCTCCTTTTCTTCCTAGGCGTGATATTTCCCAACTCCCCTGCAGTTAGCTGGGGGCCACATGGCTGAGTTCACATGGCCATTGGAATGTTGCTGGAACTGATGTACACCACTTCCAGGATTGGTCTGTAACACCTTCCTTGAAGTCTCCCTTCTCTGCCTTTCCTGGTCTTCTGGAAGTTCTTAGACAACGGTAGAACCACTAGATAGATAGCAGGTTCCCGATCCCCTGAATGAGTGTGATAGAGTGTCCTTACCAACCCACATTGGAATATGACATGGGTAAGAAATAATCCTTAGTTGTGATAAACTGCTGAGATTTGGGGAGATTTTTTTTTGTAACAATATGGCAAATTGTTGAATTCATCAAAGGTATGGCCTTTGATGAATCACACATTCCCGTGTTCACACCCTTGTATTCTTCCTTCCCATATGGACTCTGTCCTTGGCAATGTAACTTGCTTTGGCCATTGGAACATCAGCAAATATGAGATAAGCAGGGCCTTGAAAGGTGTTTGTGCGTTAAGGCTTACCCTGTTTTGAGGCTGAGAATTCTTCTTCCACAAAGTAAAGAAGCTTAGGCTAGGCCACTGGCAACTATGGCCCAATCATCCACCAACACCAAGGGCGAGACAGGCAAAAAAGGCCATAATGGAATGTCTAGTCTCAGAAAAGCTACTGGATGACTACAACTCTGTAAGCAACCCAAAGCAAGATTAGCAGAACCACCTAGCTAAACATAGTCCAAACTGTTGACCCACAGAACACATAAACAAATAAAATGAATGTTGCTTTAAGCCACTAAGTTTTAGGTTGGGTTTGTTACACAGCAGTAGATAACTGATACAAAGAGTTAGCTTATTCTGACTAATATATTTGGACAATGATAAAGCTGATCTTGGGCAGAAGTGACTGGGCTGAGAGAATTGGCTTTACCAGTTCCAGTTTGTACCCAGTTGCCTAAGAACTGGGGTCATCAACTTCTTAATATGCCTATAAATAACTTATGGCATACGAGCATGCCACAGCACAGTGGTCTGGAAACTGCTCTCTTCACATCTATAAAATTGGCCTGGTAGAGTAATATAGTCTTAAAATATAACCAAGATGATTTTATTATTGATGCTAGGGATATTACCTCCCACCCTTTGCCCCCTCATCACCTCTACTTTGCCAGCCCTCCATCCCTTTCTCTCTTGTTCAGCCACGTCATTTGGGATTTATTGTTTGGGGAAATATTGTCTTAAGTTGGTTTCAGTTTTTTAGAACTGGAAGAAGTCACATATTAATATACCAGTAAGTTGCCTAAAAGGATCCTGAGCCCTGCTTCTACTGGAGAGAACAAAACAAAAACCCTGAATGGTGTGGGAGATCCTGGAACAGTATGGCCTGTGCTGCTTTCCCAAGGGAAGCCCAGAGAGGCAGCCCAGGAAAGAAGGGTGGTGTGGTGTGCCTAGGCAGGTGAGGTTCAGTGTGGTATAGAGCAGCAGAGGATTCCTGGTGCCCAAGAGGTGTCCAGAATTGGCAGAGAGATATGCCAGACCTGAAGGAATCACACAGTTGAGAATAAGCAATAAATGACTTAACAGTGACCTATGTTGTTTGACCACCAAGGATCAGAAACTCTTTCCCACACTTACTAATGCCTTGCTACTCCATAAGTCCCCCAGAACTTAGAAGCAAGCCTAGAGAAGAGTGGCATCCCCTGAATTAACTGAGGTTAATTACAGAGAAACTAAGTTATTTCATATCTAAATCTATGGAATAAAATTTGTACTTAAGTAATTGTAAAACTACTTCCAGTCTTATCATTTTATACACATATCATAATGTATATATCGAAAAAATGGTATTTTCCTATATCCCGTATATATATCTACCTATCTACGTAGTAATCAGCTTAAATGTATATTAATATGGTTAGCCACAAGGTGACACTAGAAAGCTATCTTTTGCTTATGGTTCTAGGTCTTGACTCTGATTTTCATAAACAGCTTCTATGAAGTATTGTAATAACAGTAGTAATCCCTTCCAGGGACAATTTCATTTTAATAAGGGAGGTGGCAGCAACGAGGTTAATAGGAGGCGATGTTCATATTTTAAAATCATAAAAATAAGACTCTCTGGAAGAGGCTATCAACTAGTTTGTATTCTTTCTCTTCTTACCCACTCTCATGGGATAGGATATCCCAATCATTACCAAAAGTATCAGACACTAATTTATTCAACATCCATAAATAAAAAATGTAAATAGACATAGTCCGTTAGATCTTGGAGCTTAAAATTTAAATGACTATTTTTACAGAATGTGCCTTAAAAACATCTAGAACATCCTTAACCATCTCCCAAACACTAAAAGCTCGGTCCAAAATTGTGAACACAGTAGGTCAGCAAATACATTGTGTAACTCACTGAGCAATTGCTATCTCACGTTGGGGATGACCAAGAAGAGGAAAACCATCTCTTCCAGGAAGTCTTGCTTGTTTGTTTTATAAAGGAGATACAATTTTAAAGGATTGCATAGGAAAATAGGAAGAAAAAGTTTGGAAAAGCTCACAGGCTTACAGGGAAGAACTTTCTTTTTTTTTTCTTTTTTTTTTTTTTTTGAGATGGAGTCTCCCTCTGTCACCCAGGCTGGAATGCAGTGGCGCCATCTCGGCTCACTGCAAGCTCCGCCTCCCAGATTTATGCTATTCTCCCGCCTCAGCCTCCGGAGTAGCTGGTACTACAGGCATGAGCCACCACGCCCGGCTAATTTTTTTTTTATTTTTAGTAGAGACGGGGTTTCACCATGTTAGCCAGGATGGCCTCAATCTCCTGACCTTCTGATCCACCAGCCTCAGCCTCCCAATCTGCTGGGATTACAGGCGTGAGCCACCATGCCCAACCCATGGGAAAGAATTTTCTAAGCAAAGGAGCAGTATGTAAGAGAAAGTACTATGTCACAATCTTGAAAGCCCCTCATTGGGAGCATGGAAAGGCAGGTTGAAGGGACCAAAGAAGAAAGCAGTGACACTAAATGATCAATGTAGATCTAGTCTATGGTCGGATACCAGAGGAAATTTAAGGAAATTTACCTACTGGGAAGACAGGAGGGATGTAAATTTGTCCTTTGGCATATGTCCTTATGGAATTTTAATGAAACCATGCTCTTGGGATGCATCAAGAGTAGGATTTTAAAAATCAAGTGTGGAAATGATGACACTTTAAATAATGTAACTGTGGTAGTAAAAAGAATCAGGTGAGAATGTATTAGAGGATGCTGCAGAGCTGGGAGAATGAAGACCCCTAAGTTTCTCCTTCAGGAGACTGTTAAGAGGAACTCAGAGACAAAGAGGGAGAGTATATTCATGGAGCTGTGTCCTGGAGCCCTCTGAAGAGAAGAGAATGTCAAAAACCCACTGAAAACAAAAAGGTTATTGCTAAATATTTAATGTTTCTGTTTTATTAAAGTATTCAGTTTTTAAAGCATAGGCAAAGTTTACCCATGCAGATAGCTGAAGAGGATTTGACTACATTTTTCCATTGCTTGACAGTGTATTTATATCCCACAAAATCAAGATTTTATTTTCCCCAGGGCACACTTAGTATTTGAAAAATATAGTACTTTATTTCTTACTGATATTTTTCTTCAAAATCTTCACAAGCAAAATCCTGGTAATTACTGAATTGGGGTGATGGTTATACCAGTCTTCTTTATATTATTCTTTTTACTTTGAGGCATGTTTGAAAATGTTGACAGTTTTTTTAAAAATCATTAAGAGTCTTTCTAGCCCCAAAATGTATCAAGTTAGTAAACCTACTTATGCATTTGGAATAGGTTAAGAAAGAAGTATTCTTTCAGGACATGTAACTACCTGGTTTGATTGGATCATCCAAAAGTAGTCAACTCCAGCAACAGCAACAAAGAAAAACTAGCCTGGTGTTTGGTCAGGGAGGAATACTATTTAGGAATACTCCCTTGGCAGATGTTTTAGGGACATTTCTTTCATGTTTAATTTGGCAAATTGACTCACAACTAACACTGAAAAGGAAAGAGACCGCATGATTAAAAGAAGATTATTTTAGTCACCTTAGGCTGCCATGACAAAATACCATACACTGGGTGGCTTAAACAACATAAATTTATTTTCAGCAGTTCTGAGGGCTGAAAAGTCCAAGATCAAGGTCTGGGAAAGTTCAGTTTCTATAGAGAGCCCTTTTCCTGGCTTGCAGATGGCCACCCACTTGCTGTGTGCTTACAGGGCCTTTTCTTGGTGCTTGCACTCAGACAGCTTGCTCTCTCGTGTCTCCTTTAAAAGGGCACCAATCCTGTCTTGAGTGTCCCACACTCATAACCTTATCTAACACTAATTACCACCCCATCCTCAAGTACCTTCACATTGGAGGTTAGAGCTTTAATATATGAATTAGGGGGGTGGGGACACAAGCATTCATAACAGAGATGTCAGGGACTTCAGAGTTATGTGCTAAGATGCATGTGGACACCACCTGACTCAAGTCTCTCCAATCTATTCCCCAAACTTGATCCCATCATCTTCCTTTTCCTGTAATGACTGGTCTATCACACAGGGTAATGGGGCCCCAAGAAGTGCACTGGAGTCACACTGATGCCTCCACACTCTTCTTCAGCCGCTTCCTCTCCTCTGGCCCATAAGACCTAGCTAACAGACTGTTCTCACAAAGTTTTCAATCAATACTAAGGACTGAATAGTCTTCCAGGGACATTTCCACTTTAACAAGGGAGTCTTAAAGAGGAACCTCCAAAATGCAAAGAAATAAATCTCTTATAATGTAATTTCTGGAAATGCTATAGCTAGTGAGGAGTTTGCCAATGGGATTCCATCTCATTATGCCCTGAATCACTGCATGGGAAGTGGCCACTACTCTCTGTTTGTGAGACTAATCCTTGTCAAGAATTAGGTAGCACATGAGCAGAGGAGAGTTTTGACTTATTGGGATTTCTCCAAAGTAATGAGCAAGTGAAATTTTAACTATGGCAAATAAATCATAGAATTTTAGAAATAGAAGGAACCTTTGGAATTCAACTGGATCATTTTACAAATGAGGAAATGAAAGTATAGCTTGGCTGGGTTTATTGCCCAATATTGTGTAGTTACATGAGAATCCAAGACTAGAATACTTTTTATGACACCATTTCATATCATCACTCCAGTTCTGCCCCATATCATTAGATATCAAGATCAGCTTCTGGCAGCACACCCTCAGTCTAGACCAGTTAGCAAAGAGGTGGTCAAGCAAGCCACTTCCTCACCAGCAACCCTTTAATTTATGAGCCTTAGGCAATCACTTTTGCACATTTCATGTTGTGTTGGGTCTCAAAAATTGTTTTGTGGCTTCCTTTTCAAGTAAATCATACATACTGAATTGCCAACTGTTACCACCCTACCTTTTGTATTCATAATTCACAAATGCAGGCAACCTGTAGGTAGGTTCAGTCTTATTGTCTCCATAACTATCAACACACAATGGAAAAAACAAGCACCAGTCTCTAACCTTCACAGACTCTTGAGAAGGTCCCTGACATTAGAGAGATTTATGGGGTCAATGGACAAATGCTAGATTTAATAAATACTTCAGATACAAACCACTGTATTGATCTCGTGGATCCCTTCTGATTGCCCAAGGTGGAGATCATGGTTCTTGCAACTTCAGGACTTGGCTGCTGAGAGGAGCCAAGAATGTGGAAACAGTGTAGCTTACTTCCATGCTGGTCTGAGGTTTATGGGAAAAAAAGGTAATATCAGCCCATGGTTGGCTTAATAACAAGGAAGAGCATTAAAGCTATTTTGAGACTTTTTTTCAAGTTTGCACTTTGGAAAATTTCAAATCTCAAATAAAGAGAATGGCCGGGTGCGGTGGCTCACACCTGTAATCCCAGCACTTTAGGAAGCTGAGGTGGGTGGATCATCTGAGGTCAGGAGTTCAAGACCAGCCTGGACAACATGGTAAAACCCTGTCTCTACTAAAAATACAAAAATTAGTCAGGCATGGTGGTTCACGCCTGTAATCCCAGCTACTCACGAGGCTGAGGCAGGAGAATCACTTGAACTCGGGAGGCAGAGGTTACAGTGAGCCGAGATCGTGCCACTACACTCCAGCCTGGGTAGCAAAGCTAGACTCCATCTCAAAAAAACAAAAGAAGAAGAATGAATCTCCATGTACCCATCATGCAGCCTCAACAGTCTGCCATCCTTGACCCAGGTGTACCTCCACACACTTCCCACCCTTACTCAATTATTATCATTTTAAAGTAAAATGTATATACATTGAAATGCACAATTGTTAGCTATACTATTTAGGACTGGACACCCTGTGTAGCCCACACTGCTATTGTTTCCTTTTGGGCATATTTAAAATATGTAAGTCAGTAGATAAGGAAATAACTTACAACTTTTCAGCTGTTCTCATTTTCAAATCACGGGGCATTCTTGAGGGTGCTCCTCACTTGAGAAATTCTTCCTTTGTGCCTCCCGTCATCCCATCTCAACACTGGAAAATCAATCCACATTTGTTTCTGACACTGTTTGCTTCTGCACATTGGCTCCAGTTGTCTGCCTGACTTCTTAGATTTGAGAATCCAAATGAGATTTACAATAATTTATTCACCGGCTCCACCCATCTAAGATAAAAAACCCTGCTCCAATCCCCTCCTAGAACTCAGTAGCCTAACTCACTCTTGACTGCTTTGCCTGGTAGAGGAGATAAGTGAAGCAAGTTAGCCTTCTTGGTCCACCAGGGGAACATGTCGGAAATAAGAAAGAGAATGGGAGCTACAGAAATAAAATGCATTCCTTCCTAATCACCCCAAGTATACTGAATAGAAGGTGAATGAAATAAAGAGAAATAAGGCCAATGCCTCAAGTCATTCCTGATCAAAAGTAAGGAAAAAAAAATAAAGCTTCTGAGCTAAGTGTCAGGGTGATTGTTCTTGCTATAAGTATCTTTCCCCTAGAGCAGTGCGTATTAGACAGATAGACAACCAGATATACACTGTTTTTATTGTGTCCAGAAAAAATACATGCGTAAATGAAAACGTTTTATGAAACAATATGTGACACTGCAAGTCCTCCCCCCTTATCTGTGAGGGATACATTCCAAGAGCCCCAGTGGATGCCTAAGACTGAGGATAATATCGAACCCATATACATTTTGCTTTTTCTATACATATATACTTATGATAAAGTTTAATTTATAAATCAGACATAGTAAAAGATTAAAAACAATAGTAATAAAATAAGAGTGATAACAATATACTCTTCATAATTTCATGAATAGAAGATTCATTTTTACTGTAGATCTTTGCAACCTCAGCATATGATCTTTTTTTTCATTCTCTAAATTGAGAACTTTTACCTTTTCACTTAAATGAAGCACTTTACCGCCTCACTTTGGCATATCCAAATTGCCAGCATCCCTCCTCTTGCACTTTGGGTCATTACTAAATAAATTAAGGGTTACTTGAATGCAAGCACTGTGATACCACCACATTCGATCTGATAACCTGAACGGCTAAGTGAGTAATGGGTGGGTAGTGTATACAATGCAGATACACTGACAAAGGGAGGATTCACTTTGCAGGCAGGACAGAGCAGGACAGTGCAGGACAGTGCAAGATTTCATCACCAGAACTGTGCACAATTTAAAAATTATGAATTGTTTATTTCTGTAATTTTTCATTTAAGATTTCTGGACCATGATTGACCATGGAAAGTGAAACTGCAGATCAGGGAGGACTATTGTACTAAGTTAAAGACATGCAGATATTTTATATTTCTCTAGTTCATGGTTTTTTTTTTTTCCTCTAGTTCATATTTTTAAAAGCTTGGCCACCACCTACTAAAATGATTTTGCAGCCCACTGATGGGTTGCAAACTGCAGTCTGAAAACCACTGCCCTAAGGATTTGGCATAAGATGTTGGAAAGGAGCTCTTTTCTCTGGAGTTCTTGGCCTCACCGTTTCCTTCATTAGAAACCAGTTTGATTCTTCACAAAGCATGGTTGCTCAGTTTAAATCCAAGATACCTATGTTCATTACAAGAGGTGATATTTACCTAGGGATTGTGTAAAGTCAACCAAGATATAACACCTGACAGGCATAAGACTCCTCTTTATAGCCAGCCCTACCTACTAGAGCTAGGGTAGAGGTGGCTGGAAAGCCTGTCATCATGTGAGGTACTGAGAGTGTGATGACGATGCATATCCCTGCACACACTCAGCCTGCCTCACATAGTCCCTATTGTGTTTGCCACATCCTTTAGTTCCAAGAAGAAATGCAAGCACATTGAAAATAAGAGGTGCTGTATATGCAAAGAAAATACCAGGCCCCTTCTCCAGAGATTTGAATCTAAACACTGTATGGCTAACTTCCTATATCTGAACCCTGAATGAGAAATAGAAAACATTTTAAAAGGAGAAACTGATGTTATCTGATATCCAGCAATAAATGTCTTGAAAACTATCATGATGTACAGCCTGATTCAGTTTTATAATACTAAAAATTATAATGGCTATGTTTCGCTGGGCTCTTCCCAGGGGTCCAGTGTGCTTTGCATTCTTTCCTGGAATTCAGTAATACCTCTATGTAATAAGTGATACTATTACCACCATTTTACAAGTGGAAGAGGGAAACAATGAGTATCAGTTGGGGCCCTAAGACCTAGAGCAGTGATGGAGATTGTTATTTTTCCCAATAAACTTCCTCTTCTAAGAGTGCCCCTGAGGCCAGGAGCAGTGGCTCACACCTGTAATCTCAGCATATTGAGAGGCTGAGGTGGAAGGATCACTTGAGCCCAGAGGTTCGAGACCAGCCTGGGCAACATAGCAAGACCCTGTCTCTATTTAAAAAGAAAAGAAAAAAATGAAAATAAAAGAGTGCCGCAGAAAGAGAAGCCCACTGGAATCGCAGAGGAGCAGCTGCCCAGACATATACAAAGAAGCGGATTCAAATAGCTCAAGATGAACTGTGATGAACATTAAGGTGCACCACCGAGTTCTCCCTTTAAGAATGGACTTCTTGGGGTAGGTAGAGCATGATGGCTGATTAGAAGCCTTTAGCAATTGTCACCTCTACAGAAACATCAAATTGAACAACTACCTACACACAAAAAAAGTAACTTCATAAGAACCAAAAATCAGATAAGTAATCGCAGTAACTGATTTTAACATCAAATTAAGGAAATAGGCACTGTAAGAGGGTAGGAAAGACAATCTTGAATCCCCTATACCACCCCTCTCTCATCCCATGGCAGCAGCTATTTGGTGTGGAGAGAGAATCTGTGTATTTGGAGAAGGGAGAGTGCAGTGATAGTGGGACTTTCTTTTGGAACTAACTCAGTGCTGCCCTGTCACGGCGGAAACATGGGGCAGAACTCAGCTGGCACACTTGGAGGGAGCATTTAGATCAGCCCTAGCTAGGGGAGAATTACCTCTTCCAGCAGTTGGAACCTGAGTTCCAGCTAGCCCCATCACTGCAAGCCACAGCTCTGGGGCCCTAAATAAACTTGAAAGGGAATGTAAGCCGCAAGGTTTGCAATTCCTGGGCAGATCTTGGTGCTGTCCTGGGCTCAGAGCCAGTGGACTTGGGGTATACATGACCTAGTGAGACAGTTGGGATGACCAAGGGAGTGCTTGCATCACCCCTCCCCAACCCTAGGAGGCACAGCTCACAGCTTCAGGAGAGACTCCTTCCTTTTTCTTGAGGAGAGGAGAGGGAACAATAAAGAAGACCTTGTCTTGCAACCTCAACACCAGCTCAACCACAGTAAGGTAGAGCACCAGGCAGGGTTGTGAGGCCCCCTAGCTCAAGGATGACATTTCTAGATATACCCTGGACCAGAAGGGAAACTGCTGCCTTGAAGGGAAGATACCAGTCCTGGCAGGATTCAACACCTGCTGACTAAATCAGCAATAGTAGCCAGGTTGTACTTGCCATGGGCCTTAGGTAAGACTCAGAACCATGCTGGCTTCAGGTGTGACCCAGCACCTTCCCACTGTGGTAGCTAAGGGAGAGACTCCCTTTGTCTGAGGAAAGGAAAGGGACTAGTATGAGGACTTTGTCATATAGCTTGGGTATCAGCTCAGCCATAGTGGCAAAGAGCAGGCAGATACCCAGGGTCCCTGATTCCAGGTCTTGACTCTTGGACAGCATTTTTTGGATGTGCCCTGGGCCAGAGGGAAGCCACTTCCCTGAAGGGAGAGACCTAGGCCTGGCAGCATTTATCAGAAGCTAACTCAAGAGCCCTTGGGCCGTGAATGAAAACTTGTGGTAGCCAGGCAGTACTCCTCATGGGCCTGGGTGGTGGTGGTCATGGGGAGAGACTCCTCTGCTTGAGGAAAGGGGAGGGAAGCATAGGAAGGACTTTGTCTTACGACCTGGGTGCCAGCTCAGCTACAGTAGAATAAAGCACCAGGTAGATTCCTAAGGTTCCTGGTTCCAGGCCCTGGTTCACAGATGGCATCCCTGGACCCACCTGGGGCTCAGTGGCACTTGCTACACTGAAGGTAAGGACACAAGCCTGACTGTATTTGCAACCTACTGACTGTAGAGTCCTTGGGCCTTGAGTGAATATGGGCAGTAGCCAGGCAATGGTCCCTGCGGGCCTTGGGTGAGACCCTGTGCTGCGGGTCTGACCCAGTGTAGTCCCAGTGGTTGTGGCTGCAGTGGTGCTTGTGTCACCTCTCCCTCAGCTCCAGACAGCTCAGCACAGAGACGGACTCTATTTGTTTGGGGGAAATTAAGGGAAGAAAACAAGAATCTCTGCCTGGTAATCCAAGAATTCTCCTGGATCTTACCCAAGACCACCAAGGCAGTCCTCTATGAGTCTGCAAGAGTCACAGCGCTACTGAGCATTGGGGTGCATCCTAATGCAAATATGGCTGCAATGACCAAAGACGTAGATAACAACACCAAAATCCTTTTGAATACTTGGAAAATCTGTTCCAAAGAACAGGTATAAACTAGCCCAGACTCTGAAGACTACAATAAATACCTAACTCTTTGATTCTCAGAAACTGATGAACAACCACAAGCATCATGACCATGCAGGAAAACATAACCTCATGAAATTAACTAAATAAGGCACCAAGGACCAGTCCTAGAGAGACAGGGATATGTGACCTTTCAAAAAGTAATTCAAATTAGCTGTTTTGAGGAAGCTCAACAAAATTCAAGGTAACAAAGAGAAGGAATTCAGAATCCTATCAGATAAGTTAAAAAGGAGATCAAAATAATTAAAAACAAGCAGACATTGAGGATTTTTGCATCGATGTTCATCAGGGATATTGGTCTAAAATTCTCTTTTTTTGCTGTGTCTCTGCCAGGCTTTGGTATCAGGATGATGTTGGCCTCATAAAATGAGTCAGGGAGGATTTGCTCTTTTTCTATTGATTGGAATAATTTCAGAAGGAATAGTACCAGCTCCTCCTTTTACCTCTGGTAGAATTCAGCTGTGAATCCATCTGGTCCTGGACTTTTTTTGGTTGGTAGGCTATTAATTATTGCCTCAATTTCAGAGCCTGTTATTGATCTATTCAGGGATTCAACTTGTTCCTGGTTTAGTCTTGGGAGAGTGTATGTGTCCAGGAATGTATCCATTTCTTCTAGGTTTTCTAGTTTATTTTTGTAGAGGTGTTTATAGTATTCTTTGATGGTAGTTTGTATTTCTGTGGGATCGGTGGTGATATCCCCTTTATCATTTTTTATTGCGTCTATTTGATTCTTATCTCTTTTCTTCTTTATTAGTCTTGCTAGTGGTCTATCAATTTTGTTGATCTTTTCCAAAAACC
>NW_012108031.1:1054224-1055550 GCF_000951045.1 Mandrillus leucophaeus | reverse complement strand
ATTCTTATCTCTTTTCTTCTTTATTAGTCTTGCTAGTGGTCTATCAATTTTGTTGATCTTTTCCAAAAACCAGCTCCTGGATTCATTGATTTTTTGAAGGGTTTTTTGTGTCTCTATCTCCTTCAGTTCTGCTCTGATCTTAGTTATTTCTTGCCCTCTGCTAGCTTTTGAATGTGTTTGCTCTTTCTTCTCTAGTTCTTTTAATTGTGATGTTAGGGTATCAACTTTAGATCTTTCTTGCTTTCTCTTGTGGGCATTTAGTGCTATAAATTTCCCTCTATACACTGGTAGAGTGTAAATGTAAATTTCCCTTATGAAGCCCTTCACTTATGAAACTTATTTTGGCTGCATATGAAATTCTGGGTTGAAAATTCTTTTCTTTAAGAATGTTGAATATTGGCCCCCACTCTCTTCTGGCTTGGAGAGTTTCTGCTGAGAGATCCGCTGTTAGTCTGATGGGCTTCCCTTTGTGGGTAACCTGGCCTTTCTCTCTGGCTGCCCCATACTGGCAAACCGAATCCAGCAGCACATCAAAAAACTTATCCATACGATCAAGTGGGCTTCATTCCTGGGATGCAAGGCTTGTTCAACATACACAAATCAATAAACGTAATTCAGCATATAAACAGAACCAAAGGCAAAAACCACAATAGATGCAGAAAAGGCCTTTCACAAAATTCAACAGCCCTTCATGCTACAAAACTCTCAATAAATTCGGTATTGATGGAACATATCTCAAAATAATAAGAGCTATTTATGACAAACCCACAGCCAATATCACAATGAATGGGCAAAAACTGGAAGCATTCCCTTTGAAAACTGGCACAAGGCAGGGACGCCCTCTCTCACCACTCCTATTCAACATAGGGTTGGAAGTTCTGGCTAGGGCAATCAGGCAAGATAAAGAAATAAAGGATATTCAATTAGGAAAAGAAGAAGTCAAATTGTCCCTGTTTGCAGATGACATGATTGTATATTTAGAAAACCCCATCGTCTCAGCCCAAAATCTCCTTAAACTGATGAGCAACTTCAGCAAAGTCTCAGGATACAAAATTAATGTGCAAAAGTCACTAGCATTCTTATACACCAATAACAGACAAACAGAGAGCCAAATCATGAGTGAACTCCCATTACAATAGCTTCAAAGAGAATAAAATACCTAGGAATCCAACTTACAAGGGATGTGAAGGACCTCTTCAAGGAGAACTAGAAACCACTGCTCAATGACATAAAAGAGGACACAAAGAAATGGAAGAACATTCCATGCTCATGGATAGGAAGAATCAATATTGTGAAAATGGCCATACTGCCCAAGGTAATGCATAG
>NW_012108031.1:1033965-1053295 GCF_000951045.1 Mandrillus leucophaeus | reverse complement strand
CACTTTTACACTGTTGGTGGGACTGTAAACTAGTTCCACACTAGTGGAAAACAGTGTGGCAACTCCTCAAGGATCTAGAACTAGAAATATCATTTGACCCAGCCATCCCATTACTGGGGATATACCCAAAGGATTATAAGTCATGCTGCTATAAAGACACATGCACACGTGTGTTTATTGCGGCACTATTCATAATAGCAAAGACGTGGAATCAACCCAGATGTCCATCAGTGACAGACTGGATTAAGAAAATGTGGCCCATATACACCATGGAATACTATGCGGCCATAAAAAAGGATGAGTTCGTGTCCTTTGTAGGGACGTGCATGCAGCTGGAAACCATCATTCTCAGCAAACTATCGCAAGAACAGAAAACCAAATACCGCATGTTCTCACTCATAGGTGGGAATTGAACAATGAGAACACTTGGACACAGGAAGGGGAACATCACACACTGGGGCCTGTTGGGGGTGGGGGGAGAGGGAAGAGATTGCATTAGGAGATATACCTAATGTAAATGACGAGTTAATGGGTGCAGCACACCAACATGGCACATGTATACGTATGTAACAAACCTGCATGTTGTGCACATGTACCCTAGAACTTAAAGTATCATTAACAAGAAAAAAAAAACAGACATTCTGGAGTTGAAGAAAGCAATTGATATACTGAAGACTACATCAGAGTCTCTTACTAGCAAAATTGATCAAGTAGAAGAAAAAATTAGCGACCTTGAAGGCAGAACTATTTGAAAATACACAGTCCAAGGAGACAAAATAAAAAAAGAATAAGAAATGATGGAGTACATCTACAGGATATAGAAAATAGCCTCAAAAGGGAAAATCTAAAAGTTATTGGCCTTAAAGAGAAGGTATAGAAAGAGATATTTGGGTAGCGAGTTTATTCAAAGGGACAATAACAGAATTTCCCACACCTAGAGAAGGATATTAACTTTCAAGTACAAGAATATTATAGAACATTTGCCAATTTAACCCAAAGAATACTACCCAAAGGCATTTAATAATTAAACTCCCAAAGGTTAAGGATAAAGAAAGGATCCTAAAAGCAGCAAGAGAAAAGAAACAAATAACATACAATGGAGTCCAATATGTCTGGCAGCAGACTTCTCAGCAGACACCTTACAGGCCAGGAGAGAGTGACATGACTGCTGAAGGACAAAAATTGTTGTCCTACAATACTATATCCAGTAAAACATGAAGGAGAAATAAAGACTTTCTAAAACAAACAGAAGCTGAGGGATTTCATTAAAACACAGAACATGTCCGATAAGAAATGGTAAAGGGAGTTCTTTGGTCTGAAAGAAAAGGATATTAACAATGAGAAATCATCTGAAGTATTACAAAACTAACTGGTAATAGTAAAACATAGAATATTATAACACTGTAATTGTAGTGTATAAAGTACTCATGTTTTGAGTAGAAAGACTAAAAGATGAACCTATCAGAAATAATAACTATGACTTTTTAAGGCATAGACAGTATAATAAGATATAAGTAGAAACAGCAAAAAAGTTAAAAAGTGGGGGATTAAAGTATAGAGTTTTTATTATTTTTTGCTTTGATGCTTTGTAAGTTTATTTATACAGTCATATGATTGGAAATCAAACAATATGCTTTTGAATGATCAGTGGGTCAGTGAATAATTTAAAAAGCACATTTTTAAAATTTCTTGAAACAATGTAAATGGAAACACAGCATACCAAAACCTGTGGGATACAGGGAAAGTGGTACTAAGAGGAAAATATATAGCAATAAGCACCTACATCAAAAAACTAGAAAAACTTCAAATAAACAACCTAACAATATATCTTAAAGAGCTAGAAAGGCAAGAGTAAACCAAACTCTAACTTAGTAGAAGAAAATAAATCATAAAGATCAGAGCAGAAATACATGAAACTGAAACCAAAAAAATACAAAAGATCAACAAACAAAAAGTTGGTTTTTTGAAAAGATAAACAACATCAACAAACCTTTAGCCAGACTAAGAAAAAGATAGAAGACTCAAATAAATAAAATCAGATATGAAAAAGGAGAGATTATTACCAACACTGCAGAAATTCAAAGGCTCATTAGAGGCTACCATGAGCAACTATATGTCAATAAATTGGAAAATGTAGGAGAAATGGATAAATTCCTAGACACATGCCACCTGCTAAGATTCAACCACGAAGAAACTGCAAACCTAAGCAAACCAATAACCGATAGGTAATAATATTTAAGCCATAATAAAAAGTCTGTCATTAAAGAAAAGCCCAGGACCCAATGGGTTCAGAGCAGAATTTTACCAAACATTTAAAGAACTAATATCAATCCTACACAAACTATTCTGAGAAAAAGGAGGGAATACTTCCAAACTCATTCTACAAAGCCAGTATTACTCTAATACCAAAACCAGACAAAGACATCAAAAAAAGGAAAACTACAGGCCAATATCCCTGATAAACATTGATGCAAAAATCCTGAACAAAATACTAGCATATTAAAATCAGCAACACTTTAAAAAGTTCATTCATCATGACCAAGCAGGATTTATCCCAAGATGCAAGGATGGTTGAACATATGCAAGTCAATCAATGTAGTATATCATATCAACAGTATGAAGGACAAAAACCATCTGATCATTTCAACTGATGATGAAAAAGTATTTGATAAAATTCAAAATCCTTTTATGATTTAAAAAACCTTGAAAAACAGAATAGAAGGAACACACTTCAACATAATAAAAGTCATATACAACAGACCCACAGCTAATATCACACTGAAAGGAGAAAACTGAAAGCCCTTCCTGTAAGATCTGGAACAAAACAAGTATGCCCACTGTCACCACTGTTATTCAACACAGTCCCGGAAGTCCTAGCTAGAGGAATCAGACAAGAGAAATAAATAAAGGGCATCCAAAGTGGAAAGGAAGAAGTCTCATTATCCTTGTTTGCAGATAATATGAACTTGTATTTGGAAGAGCCTAAATACTCCACAAAAAAACTATTAGAACTGATAAAAAAAAAATTCAGGAAAGTTGCAGGATGCAAAATCAACATACAAAAATCAATAGCATTTCTATATGCCAACAATGAACAATCTGAAAAATAAAGTTTAGAAGTAATCCTATATACAATAACTACAAATAAAATACCTAGAAATAAATGTAACCAAAGAAATGAAGAATCTCTACAATGAAATCTATAAAACATTGAAACAAGAAATTGAAGAGGGCACCAAAAATGAAAAGATATTTCATGTTCATGGACTGGAAGAATAAATATTGTTAAAATGTCCATACTACTCAAAGCAATCTACAGATTCAATGCAATCCCTATTACAATACCAACGACATTCTTCACAGAAATAGAAAAAAAATCCTAAAATTTATATGAAACTATACAAGATCCAGAAGAGCCAAAACTATCCTGGGCAAAAAGAGCAAAACTGGATGAATTACATTACTTGACTTCAAAGTATATTACAGAGTTGTAGTAACCAAATAGCATGGTACTGACATAAAAAGAGACATGTAGATCAACGAAACAGAATCGAGAAGTGAGAAATAAATCCATACATCTACAGTGAACTGAGTTTCAACAAAGATGCCAAGAATATACTTTGGGGAAAAGACAGTCTCTTCAATAAATTGTGCTGGGAAAACTGGATATCCATATGTGGAAGAATGAAACTAGACCCTTATATTTTACCATATACAAAAATCAAATCAAAATGGCTTAAAGACTTAAATCTAAGACCTCCAACTATGAAACTCCTAAAAAGAAATTTTGGGAAACTCTCCAAGACATTGATCTGGGCAAAGATTTATTGAGTAATACCCGACAAGCACAGGCAACCAAAGCAAAAATGGACAAATGGGATCACATCAAGTTAAAAGACTTCTGCATGGCAAAGGAAACAATCAACGAAGTGCAAAGACAATCCACAGAATGGGAGAAAATATGCAAACTAGCCATCTGACAAGAGATAAATAACCAGAATATATAAGGAGCTCAAACAACTCTACAGGAAAAAAAATCTAATAATCCTATTTAAAAATAGGCAAAAGGTCTGAATAGATACTTTGCAAAAGAAGACATACAAATGGAAAACAGGTATATTAAAAGGTGCTTAACATCACTGATCATCAGAGAAATGCAAATGAAAACTACAATAAGATATCATCTCACCACAGTTAAATGACTTCTATTCAAAAGACAGGAAATAGCGAATGCTGGTGAGAATATAGAGAAAAGGGAACCGTCATACACTTTTGGTGGGAATGTAAATTAATAAAATTACAATGGAGAACAATTTGGAAGTTCCCAAAAACAATAAAAATAGAACTACCATATGTTCCAGCAATCCCAGTGCTGGGTACATAGCCAAAAGAAAGGAAATCAGTATATCAAAGAGATACCTGCACTCCCATGCTTACTGTGGCAGTAGTCACATAGCCAAGATTTGGAAACAATCTAAGTGTCCATCAATAGATAAATGGATAAAGAAAATGAGGTCTGTATACACAATAGAGTGCTATTTAGCCCTAAAATAGAATGAGATCCTGTCATATGCAATAATATGGATGGAACATGAATTAACAACATTATGTTTAGTGAAATAAGCCAGATACAGAAAGACAAACTTCATGTGTTCTCACATATTTTTGAGAGCTAAATATCAAAACAATTTAACTCATGGAGATAGAGAGTAGAATGATGGTTACCAGAGGGTGGGAAGGATAGTTGGGGGTAGGGTAAGTGGGAATAATTAATGGGTACAAAAATATAGTTAGATAAAATGAATATGATCTAGTATGTGATAGCATAACAGGGTGGCTACAATCAGTGATAATTTATTGTGTATTTAAAAGTAACTATAAGAGCATAATTGGATCATTTGTAGCACAAAGAAAGGATAAATGTTTGAGGTTATGGATATCCCATTTACCCTGATGTGGTTATTATGTATTGTATGCCTGTATCAAAATGTGTCGTGCACTTCATAAATAAGTAAATAAATCTGTCTATATCTACTATTTACCCACAAATAAAAAATTAAAAAGTAAAATAAACAAATTAATTTTAAAAAAATGGACTTGTTGCGCAGCGCTAGGAGTGCTGTCAGAAGATAACCTGCAGCTGTCAATCTATCAGATTTTGTCTCAGCTGCAGAGTTGCCTTACCCACAATCACAACCTTCCTGGGTTGTGGATCCAGTAGGATGGGGTCCTATATTCAATGAGTGATTGAGGTAGAGGTATATAAGCCGAGCCATTTCATTTCAGTAAAGGACAATCTGATATTGTTGGGCAGCATAATACCTTCTCCCAAATATAACCACATTCTAATCCCTAGAACCTGTGAATATGTTATGTGGCAATGGAGAATTAAGGCTATCGATAGAATTATGGTTGCTAATCAGCTGAATTTAAGACAAGGAAGTTATCCTGGATTACCTAGGAGGGCCCAGTATAATCAAGAGGGAGGTAGAAAAGGGCGTCAAGTCAGAGAGAGATTTAAAAATGCTATTCAGCTGGCTTTGACGATGGATGAAGGAACCATGAGTCAAGGAAGGCAAACAGCCTCCAGCAGCTGTGGCAGGTGATTCTCTGCCACAGCCTCCAGAAAAAAACATGGTCTTGCCAACACCTTCAGCTTAACTCAGACTCAGTTTTGATTTATGCCCTCCAGAACTGTACAATAATAAATTTGTTTCATGTTAAGATAATAAATTTGTGTCGTGGTCATTTGTTACAGCAGCAATGGGGAAGTAAAGGCCACTTTGGAGGTCAGACAAGGCTGCTCTCAGCCCTGCATCACAGCATGGCTTCTCCCTTATCTCCATCCCATCTTGCTTCCTTCACCTCTCTTGTCCCCAGCTTGGGGCACTCCTTAGTAAGCATCCTGTATGTGAACCCCATATTGGAGTCTGCTTCCTGGAGAACCCAAATTGTGACAGATAATAAAACCTCATGAAGTCCTCTTATAACTATAAATATATAAAGTTTATAATTGTTTATTAAAAGGAGTTAGAAACTTCATCAAAAAGTGTAATGTCTATATGACTACGAACGTGAATAGCACTGGATCTGATATTAAGACAACATGAAGTAAATGTTAAAAACACGGCTTTGACTGGTAGATACAAGTTCAATTCTAGCATCTGTACTTGTGTCTCCCAAAGTTCATGTGTTGGAAACTTAATCCCCAATTCAACCATGTTGAGAGGGGACTTTTAAGAGGTGATTTGGTCGTGAGGGCAGATCCCTTATGCATGGATTAATGTCATAATTGCTGCAATGGGTTCCTGAAAAAAGGATTAATTTGACCTTCTTACCCTCTCTTGCTCTCACCTTCTGCACCATGGGACGACACAGCAAAAAGGCCTTGAAAGATGCTGGCACCTTGGTATTGGACTTCACAGCCTCCAGAATGGTGAGAAATAAATTTATTTTCTTTCTAAATTACCCAATATGTGATATTCTGTTACAGAAACACAAAATAGACTAAGACAGGGACATTACTTAACTTTGGCATTTAGTTACTCTCACTCACCAACATCCAGCCATAAATAGAGATAACAAATACCTATCCCCACTAGAAAGCATTAAGTAAGGTGTAATTTTAAACTCTATGACTGATTTGTGATAGGAACCCAATAAAACTTAGTTAAGCTCTCTTAACTCTACCTCACTATTTTCTCTCAGGAATTTGCAACTTCTTTTAATAATAATTGATACTATTGAATTGGGAGGCAAATCGCCGTTTTATGGTTCACTTCTCTCACAATGTGTGTTTCAATTGAGACAGCTCTGGAAGGTAACTGTGTCCTATAGTGGTGAAGAAAAGCTTCTTGAGGAATATTGGAATTTAGCAGGGATGGTAAAAACATCCTAGAGAAAATGATGAGCCAGTGGCACCATGGAGTCCTCACTCCAACTCTTGCATATAGCGTTTTTTGTTTGTTTTTTTGAGATGGAGTCTTGCTCTGTCTCTCGGGCTGGAGTGCAGTGACACAATCTCGACTATCCTGGTTCAAATGATTCTCCTATTCTCCTGCCTCAGTCTCCCGAGTAGCTGGGACTACAGGCACTTGCCACCATGCCCAGCTAATTTTTGTATTTTTTTTGTAGAGACAGGGTTTAACCAAGTTGGCCAGGCTGGTCTCGAACTCCTGACTTCAAGTGATTTGCCCGCCTCGGCCTCCCAAAGTGCTGGGATTACAGGCATGAGCCACCACACCTGGCTGCCTTTTTATTTTTTTTTTAACTTTTTTTTCACATGGAAAAGTGGATTTTCATTTTTCCAAAAGTGGATTTTCATTTTTCCAAAAATTGCACCAAGATAAAAGCAAAGCTCTGGTTGATGCGGGTGTGTTGCGTAGGCGTTAGCAGTACTGCCCTCACTTGGCGCTCATTGGACATAGTGCAACCCATCAAAAGGATGGTTGCATGTAGTCTAGTTTAGGTAAATCAAATTTGGTAGGACACGTACCAGATTATCAAGTTTTCAAAGCACTGCAGTTATTTATTTTAACTTGTAATTTTAGACATATGGGGTAGGATATCTTGTAATGTGTGCAGTGTTTTCTGAAATGTATCGCATAAATTGAAGAAAAAAACTGAATAAGGGCAAAGAGATTGAGCTGTGTATTCATCTCAGATAAATACATGAAACCTTGAAGTTATGGCCAGTACTGTTAGATTTATGGCAGTGGGTATACATCCCTCACTCTTTGAGAGAGTGGCTCTCACTCAAAGCTCCTTCTTTATATTTATCATCTTTATATTCATATGGCATCTCTATTTTCAATGTCTTAGAAATTTCTCCCTCTCCTGTAACCCTTTAGGCTGAAATTTCATGTTTCCTATCAATTCAGAAACAAATTCTTTTCTGGGATGTGGAACCTATCTCTTCAGCCATTTCTGAGTTACTCAAGCATGAGAAAAATGTTGTTTAGGAAATTCGTCAAGATCCACTTTTTGTATGTTTGAATTTAAACATCTAGAGCTGTTGTACCCATTCTGTAAGGAGAAAAAATATTCTTTGCTTTGAAATATAATTAGTTGAGCTTTACTTCCACATTCTGTATATATGGAATGTGGTTATAGAGAGATGTGTTGAAATTTTGCAAAATCCTTTGGGTTTCCAGACCCTCCATACATGTTGTACTTAGAAAAATGCTTTTTTTAAATTTCTTTTTTAGTCTTAAACTGGCATTTCTCTATAAAAAAATTGAGTGTAACAGCTCCTGTCTGTCTGTATTGTCAAACAACAGAAGTTTTATTCTATAAAAATTAGAAAAATTAGGACTAAAAATTTATATATATATATAAATTTAAATATATATAAACTCTTTGACTTTGGTTCTTGTTTTATTGTAGATAGGAATATTTGTGCTGCTGGTAGCAACTTTCAATAAAATATTATTGGGTAGTAGATAGTGTCTTAGGCAGTTTCCTGTGGCTTATAACAGAATACCTGAACCTAGGGTAATTTACAAAGAAATGAAATTTATTTATTGTAGTTCTAGAGGCTGGGAAGTTCAAAGTTGAGGGGCCACATTTGGTAAGCGCCTTCTTGCTGGTGGGAACTCTGCAGGCTGAAGACAGCACAAAGCATCACATGGCAAAGGGGCTGAGTATGCTAGCTCAGGACTCTCTTCCTCTTGTCATAAAGCTAATAGTTCCACTCCCATGATAACCCATTAATCCATGAACGATTTAATCTATTTATGAGGGAAGAGCCTTCACGAACTAACTACCTCTCAATCCTGCCACACTGGGGATTGTTTCAACATGAATTTCAAGTGAGTACAAACATTCGACCATAGCATTCTGTCCCTGGCCCTGCCAAACTTATGTTCTTCTCACATACAAATACATTTATTTCATTCTGATAGCCCCAAAGTCTTAACTTGTTTCAGCACCAACTAAGAAGTCCAAAGTCCAGAATTTCATCTTCCTGTGAAATCAAAGTAAATTATCCACTTTCAAGATACAATAGTGGTATAGCATAAAACAGACATTCCCATTCCAAAAGGAAGGAATAAACAAAAAGAAAAAAGCAGCATGCCCCAAGAAAGTCCAAAACCTAGCCAGGCAGACATTACATCTTAAAGCTGGAGAATAATCTTTTTTGACTCCATGTGCTGCCTCTTGGACACACTAGAGCAAGAGTTGGGCCCACAAGGCCTTAGACAGCCCCACCTCTAGGGCTTTGCTGGGTGCACCCCATACAGCTGCCCATGCAGGTTGGAGCCCGGTGCCTGAGACTTTCCCAAGCAGATGTTGCATGCCGTTGGTGACTCCACAGTTCTGGGATCCTGATAGTGGCCCTGTTCCCACAGCTCCACTAGGCATTGCTCTGTTGGAAACTTTCTGCAGCAGTTCTGACCCTACAATTCTGCTTAACACTGCCCTAGCTGAAGCTCTCTGTAGTGCTCTGCCCTTGTTACAAGTCTTTGCCTGGACCCAGGCTTTCAGCAAAAATCCTTTGACATTTAGATGGAGGCCCCCAAACCTCCACAGCTCTTGCTTTCTGCAAATCTGAAGAATTATAATGGCACCATATGGATGCCCTTAAGGCTTATGGTTCTTATCTTCTTGAGTGGCAGGTCAATTCACACCTAAAGCTTCTTGAGCCACAGCTGGCATGTCCAAGAAGGACTGTACTAGAATTTGGGAAGCAAAGACCTGAGAGAGAGCGCTGGGCAGCAAGCCCATGAAAGGTGCCTCAGGTCTGTCTCCTGAAGCCATTTTGTCCTCCTGCCTCTGGGTCTATGATGAGAGGAACAACTCAAAGTTCTCTGAAATGCCATCGAGGTCTTTCCTTCTCATGATGATACTTTTTTCCTTTACTAATCTCCATAGCAAAAGGTTGCTGGGCTACACCCTTGGTTTCCTCTCCCAAACACACCTTTTCACTCTTTACATGGCCAGGCTGAGAGTTTTCCAAATTTTTCCACTTTGCTTCTCTTATGATTATAAATTCCGCCTTTAAGGTTTTTTTCTTCCCCCTCTCACAGCTTGATGTAAGTGGTTAAAAGTAGCCATGCAGCAGCCTGAATGCTTTACTGCTTAGTATTTCTTTGGCCAGATACCCCTAGTTTCTCTCTCTCAAGTTCAGCCTTCCAGAAAGCCCTCAGGTGTAGAACAGTTCAGCTAAGTTCTTTGCCAATTTATAACAAGGATGGTCTTTACTCCACTTTCTAGTACCTTGTTCCTCGGTTCCATCTGAGATCTTGTTGGAGTGGCCTTTACTGTCCATAGTTCCATCAGCATTCTGATCATGACCATTTAACCAATTTCTAAGGAGTTCCAAACTTTCCCTGTTCTTCTTGTCTTCTAAGCCCTCACTAGAACCTAGGCTTTTTCTAGACTGCTGCTTCATTCTTGTAGCCTCTACTCATTATCCAGCTTCGAAGCTGCTTCTACATTTTCAGGTATTTGTTTTCGTTAACACCCCACTCTCAGTACTGATTTCTGGTCTTGTCAATTTTCTGTTGCTTAGAACAGACTACCTGAAACTAGGGTGATTTATAAAGAAATGAATTTATTTCTTACAGTTCTGGAGACTGAAAAGTCCAAGGTCAAGGGGCCACCTTGCTAGTGGGGACTCTGTGCAGAGTCCCAAAACAGTGCAGGACATGACATGGCAAGGGGGCTGAGCCTGCTAGCTCAGGTCTCTCTTTCTCTTCTTATACAGTCACTAGTCCCACTCCCATGATAACCCATTAACTCATTAATCTACGATTTCAGTGCCCTGAAATACTGGGAACTTAGAGAATTATAAAGAAGTAAAGTAGGAATAGGTAGATGGGGTGGAGAGGAGGAGAAAGAGAGCAGAGATTCCTTCCTTCTGACCTGGCAGACATTCCCAAGACATATGGACTTGTTCCAGTTATATATTACTGTATAAGAAATCACCTCAAAACTTAATGGCTTAAAACAACAATTTTTAATTATTATCTTCACAGTTCTGGGGGTTGGTTAGCCAGTTTTGCTCAGGGTCTCTAATGCACTTGCAGCATCTAGAGCTAGCATCATTTTTCACTCATGTCTGGCACCTAGTCTGGGAAGATTCAAAGATCCAAGGGCTAGAACAGCTGTAGCTCTTTGGTCATCTCTTTTTTTCTTTACATGGTCTTTCTGCATGGTTTCTGCAGCTTTGGGGAAGCCAAACTTCTTTTCAGGCAGCTCAGGGCTTCAAAGGTAAGTGTCCCAAGGGAGAGAGCCAAGTGGAATCTGCATTGCCTTTTCTAACCTAGTCTCAGAAGTCAAGGCAGTCACAAGTCCAATCCAGGTTTAGGGGAAGCAACAGACTCCACCTCTTGATGAGGGATGCACCAAAGAATCTGTGGACATATTTTAAAACCACCAGAGAACTTCACAGGCCTCTCTGGCAGAAAATCTAGGACAGAATAATGAGTCATTCACCAAACCACAAATTGCTTCACTGTGGTTCCCCTTTGGCTATGGGGGAATAGTGCAGTTTTTAAAGGCTCCTGCTCTGGAGTTAGGCTGCCTGGGCTTGCCTCTGTCCTGACACTTACTAAACCTGGAACCTTGAGCAGTTCTTGGTACCTCGGTTTTCTTACCTGTAAATTGGGAACAATGAGAGCTAACATTTGTTGAGCACTTAGTGTCAGACATTGTCCTAACTGCATTGTGTCTGCTCTCCTTTTATACGCAAGGTAACCCTATGAGGTACTTATCTATTAATACTTCCTAAGTCGTAGGAGTTATAATCAAAGAGGCATCTTCCAGGTCTGTAGTGTGGATCAAATGAGACCATCTATTATGTTCGCTCTTGGCATTATTAAAGCTGTTGGGGGAAACTCTAGTGATGCCTGCCCAGTAGAGTGAGCCGTTTCCGGAAATGGACCCAACGTGCACAATGTCACATATGAGTGCAGACTGTTCCCAGTACAGAGTGGAAGCCAAGATCAGGGCTGTGAGGGCCAGGTTTCTTGACAGGTGTCAAGATTTCATAAAAAGTCCAGTCATTCCGTTTCTCATTGGGGGTTATGGGTACAGAACCCGGAACAATCCTGGAGGGTGGGATGACAAGCACCATTTTGAGTTTGCAGAAACGGTGTGTTTATGTTTTTTCTGGAAAAGGAATCCACGACTCCAGGCGGTCGGAGTTCTGCCGGGAGAACACCCGCCCTCTGTCTGAAGCGTCCCCAAGTGTCCGGGGCCCGCGTCGTGGCCGGATGCACAATGCTGACACCCTTCCCGGGGGGCTCCAGTGTATTCTGCCTCCTCTCGTGTTCCCGTTGCCACCCTTGGCTCTCTGACTCCTCTAGCCACCTTCCCCTCCTCCCTCTTCCCTGAGGTGCCTACTTGTGCGATTCCAGAGCGCCCATCTTCCCAACCCGGGCAAAACCCGGAGAGGTGGAATCCCTCGCCCGGAGCGCCCCGGCGGCCACTGGGCATGCTCCGTTGTCAGGCAGGTTCGGGGCTGCAGGCAGCTTGCGCGCCCGGCGGATTCCTGCTGCGGCCGCGCGTTCTCCTCCTCCCAAGCAGGGAGCGGGCGCATGATGGCGGCCGCGGCGGCAGCGGCTGCGGGGAGCGCCAGCAGCGGCGGCGGCGGCGGTGGCAGCAGCAGCGACACGTCCAGTACCGGCGAGGAGGAGAGGATGCGGCGCCTCTTTCAGACATGCGACGGCGACGGGGACGGATACATCAGCAGGTACGCGGGGAGGTACGAGGAAAACGACTGGGGCGAGATCATCCTGTCCGCGCGCCCTTGACCCCTGATCTGCCCCTTCGCCCCAACTTGCGGCAAGTTGCTCAGAAGCTCGCGGGAAAAGTTGGCCGCGACTCCGAGAGCGCGTAGCCGGCTCGGCCACCAAGGCCAAGGGGCTGCTCTGTTCGCCTTGCGGGGGTGCCAGTTGGTCTAACTTTTCCCAGCGCTGTCTTTGTCTAGGCGTTAGGAGATATCTCCTTAGGATGCGCGCTCTTCCCGGGGCTGGGAGTGTTCTTCCCAGTGGTGAAAGGAGTTCTGGCCGCTTATCCCAAGGAGGAGGGGCTGCCCCACAGCCTCGGGGTCCTGGGCATCAAGATGCTGCGGCACAGGGCAGCGATCTCGTAGGCGGCTCGGTGGATAGCCTGGGGCCGCACCGGGAGGAGATGCGCTAAGCGACAGCCTCGAACATGGAAATAACCTGCGAAGAACTTTCTTATGCCGCAGAACCCATGAATTCCAAACTTCAGAGCCCAAAGAATGGGCGTCGTTTGCCACCCAGTACTGATTTAAACGCACTAGCCTGAGGGGAACGAAGCGCTCGGGAGCAAACTCCGGCTAGACCCAACTCCTACCCGGCTCTGTGCGCTGACCAGGTGAGCCTCGGGGGTGGCTCCGGGCGCCTCCGCGCCTCCACCCACAAACAAACTTTGGGGTGTTTGCTTCGGATCCCCTACACCTCCTACAGGGGCGGTATTTAAGCTTCGTGCCTCCCGGCTTGGCCAGATAATTACTTCTGCCCAGATTTGTGTTGTTTAAACTCTCGTGGTGAAGAAGGCAATCGCAACAGTTTCTGGTATGCTTCTATTGAAAGGTTGACACCGGACACTGAAGACTTGGTATCCGTGGAAATTTGAATTGCCTCGGATGAAGGAGCAGCCTAAGTTGTGCATTACATGTTTCTTTAGTCTTTGTCTTTGTGATGCTAAAGATTGTTTCTGAAAATCCAGGCTGCTTCCTGATTGTCCCTGCCTACCTTAAAAAGAAAGAGTACGGAATTTTTCCCTTAAAATTTAGAAAGCTCTCCGAAACAGGTAATTTAACATGTAAGAATTTGCAATTACAAACAAAAAAAATTATTTGGGACTCAATGCAATTTTGATCATTCTTAGGTGAATTTTTATTACTTTCCTAATGTTTTACTGAGAAACATTAGAGAGATATCAGAAAACTTGATGGAGTAATTCTGTTCGGAAATGAAAATAATATGTAACTCTGATTGACTCCACGCAAATTTCTATCTGGAAATCTTTACTTATTTTGGTTCTGGGATTTAAAAAAAATTTCATTACATAGTTTTCCTTTTTGTTGTTTTCCTACTTGAAAGGTTATTATCTCATTGGCAATAATAAAAGCAAACTCCATTCAACTTTGGATGCTTTTTTTTTTTTTTTTTAAAGACAGAATCTCCCTTTATCACCCAGGCTGGAGTGCAGTGAAGTGGTCTTGGCTCACTGCAACCTCCGCCTCCTGGTTCAAGAGATTCTCCTGCCTCAGCCTCCCAAGTAGCTGGGATTACAGGTGCCCACCACCATTCCTGGCTACTTTTTGTATTTTTAGTAGAGAAGGGGCTTCACCATTTGGCCAGGAACTTACGACCTCAAGTGATCTGCCTGCCTTGGCCTCCCGAAGTGCTGAGATTACAGGCCTGAGCCACCGCTCCCGGCATGGATGCAAAAAAGTTTAATTTCACACGGGCAAGAATGCATATAGAAAACTAGCAGCGTGCTATTCTTTTCTAATTTGGCCTATTAATATATTGTTTTATCTGAACTACACTTTCTGTATAAATGCTCACATTATTTTTGGTGATTCTACCCTGGAGGATGATGAATTCTGTAAGCGTAATCTGAGTAAAGCGAGTGGTGATAAAGAAGCCGTTTTGGACTGGAGTAGAAACTGGCTGGGGCAAAAGTGGAAAAAGTTCTTAACATTCCTTGAGCCGCATTACTTTAATGTGTCTGCTTAAAAATTTCAAGGTATGTGTAGCAATGAACCCTAAATCATAACTTTAACTGTGGGTGGAGGTGCCCTGGGAATTATGCTGTGGCAGAATTGCCACGTAGGAGAAGTTTAGGGATGGCAATGTAGAGCAATAAGGAACTTGTCTGGAAGTGTGTTTACATAGTAAGCACAGTTTTACCTGGAATTTATGTTTATGTGGTATGACTTGGGGAATGGGGCTAATGAAGGTAAGGGGCATGAAATGACTCCCTCTCTGAAGCCACTTTTCTGTGCTGCTTTCATTTAATGACCTATACTTACCACTCTGTAGTGGGTGATATGGTTTGGAGGGTTGTGCATTTCCTGTTTTATCAGACATGAGAGTTGGACTTTTTACATTAAAACCTTAAAAACTTTGGATTCATCCAAAGACGATAAATTTATGTTCATGGTAGACAGCTGTACCTGTTAGGATTTCAGATGACTATATGTCATCACAGTAACCTAACTACAGTCAAATAAGGGTTGGCTTTGTCACCTCGTAGAAATCTGGAGGTAGGCTATCTAGGTTGGGGCAGCAGCTCTGCAGTGGTGTCAGTCCCCAGCTATGTTCTACCTTTCTCCAACACCGTTTTTCACATAAAGCATTCATCTTCATGGTTATCTCATAGTCCAAAGATGATTGCCCTGTCTCCCTCCTCATCCCCAAATTCTAGGGAAGAAGATGTAAAAGAACGTGGAAATAAGTGGTTCCTGTATCATTAAAGCAGAACTTTCCCAAATCCCTTAATTGACATCTTATTGGTCAAACTACATCACTTAACCATGTCTACTTCAGTAGAGTCTGAGGAAGCATATAATTCAACTAGGCACATTACCTCCTAAACAAAATCTGGGTTCTGTTACTAAGAGCAGGAAATAGATATTGGGTGGGCAGGTAGCAGTTAATACCTATGATAAGCCCCCCTCCCCTAATAATCCACATTCAACTGTATTTGCTCTGGTCCTCTGCCTAACCCTCATTCTAAACAGGAGTAGGCTAGAAATCTTAAGTTTGGGGGAAGGATAAGTGGAAGAGAAACTGGGCCATGAGGGGAAATGTCAGGGAGGTAAGGGGTGATACTTTGTGCTTTCGGTATTCTCTTGGCCCAGTCTTCCCATCAGGCTGACAAAAAAGGCATCAACTACCTAGATTCTTGGAATTGCTGCTTCTGCCAAGGAACTTTAGCCTGTAAAAGGGACCCAGAATCATCCCCATCAATAGTTAAGGTGGAGCAGAAAGCTATGATCAAGTGGCACCAAACTGTGGCTGGGACCCTGCTGGATTTGGGCAGCACAGTGAGACTACTGTAAACACTTTCAGTGCATTTCATTAACCTTACAATGACTTTTCACATATTTTATGGTACTGGATTTTTTGGACCCTGTATATCATATTATAGAAGGTGGTGGAGGTTGCTCTATTTGTTGAAATTATTTTCCCCTTGGAATTTTAAAGCTTTTTGTTTTTACCGTTCAATATAAGAAACTGCTTATATTGAACATATCTTTGACAAATATTGAAAGCCAGCCCTTAACATTTTTGGGTTCCCAAGTCTCAGCTCAAACGTTGATGCCTTAGAGAGAGCTTCCCTGACCACTATATCAAAATAGGTTTGCTTTATTCTGCCATTATTGTCCATCATAGTACTGATTGCTTTCTTTCAAAATGCCCTTTACAACTTATAATTCCTTTTCTGTTTGCTACTTTGCCTGTTTATTGTCATTCTCTCACTAAATGTAGGCTTCCCGAGGGCAGAAATCATACCTGTTTTCTTAAAAACAGTATACTCAATACTTAGCACAGTATCTACCATATAGCACACAATCAGCAAATTCTGATGAAAATGTGACCAAGAATAAACAGTGGTATGTTCATGTATATTGGAAAATGTTTCAAGCGTTTTCTATTTTTCATGTCTATGTAATATTTTAAATATGTATATTTTTAACTTTTATTTTAAATTCAGGAGTACATGTGCAGGTTTGTTACATAGGTAAACTTGTGTCGTGGGGGTTTGTTGTACAGATTATTTCATCACCCATGCCTAGTACCCATTAGTTACGGGTAATAAGCCTAGTGCCCACTAGTTATGGGTACCAAGCCTAGTACCCATTAGTTATTTTTCCTGATCCTCCCCCTCCTCCCAATTTCCACCCTCTGATAGGCCCCAGTGCATGTTGTTCCACTCTATGTGTCCATGTGTTCTCACCATTTAGCTCCCCCTTATATGTGAAATCATGTGATCTTTGGTTTTCTGTTCCTGTGTTAATTTGCTAAGGGTAATGGCCTCCAGCCCCATCCATGTCCCTGCAAAGGATGTGATCTAGTTCTTTTTTATGACTGTGTAGTATTACATGGTGTATATGTACCGCACTTTCTTTGTCTTGTCTATCATCGATGGGCATTTAGGTTGAGTCCATGTCTTTACTATTGTGAACAGTGCTGCAGTGAACATACAGCTGCGTCTTTATAATACAACGATTTATGTTCTTTTGAGTATATATATAGAAATGGGACTGCTGGGTTGAATGGTATTTCTGTCTTCAGGTCTTTGAGGATATGTGTATATTTTATTAAAGATATTTTTTCTTTAAAAATAACTTCTTTTGGGTTATGTAAAAGATACTCTTGTTGTTGAAAATTTGGAAAAACATGGAAATATACAAAAATAAAATCAAAATTATCTCTAATCCCATAACCAAGGGATATTATTTCTATTTTCCCAGTGATATATTTGCATCATGCCATTCCTCTATGGGTACATTAAAAATGATTGGATAAATGGAAAAAATCACATGTTCATGGATGGGAAAACTTAAGATTGTTAAGATGGCAATACTTCCCAAACTGATTTACAGAATCAATGCAATCCTTCTCAGAATACCAGCTGCTGTTTTTTTGCAGAAATTGATGAACTGATCTAAAAATTCATGAGGAAACTCAAAGGACCCAGAAGAGTCAAAACAATCTTGAAAAAGAACAAAGTTGCAGGATTCATGCTTTCTAATTTCAAAACTTGCTCCAAAGTGACAGTAATTAAGATAGTATGGTACTAGCATAATGATAGACAAATCGGTCAATGGAATATCATTGAAAGTCCAGGGATAAACCTACATATTCATGTCAATTGATTTTCAGCAAAAGCACCAAGATTAAGAATGCCAAGGTCAAGGGTAAAATGGGGGAAAAATCATCTTTTGAGAAATGATACTGGGACAACTGGATAGTCATATAAAAGAATGAAATTGGACACTTTCCTCACACTGTCTACAAAAATCACCTCAAAATGTATCAAAAACTTAAATATAAGAACTAAAACTATTAAACTCTTAGAAGAAAAAATAGAGCTAAATCTTTGTGAACTTCAGTTTGACAATGGATTCTTACATGTGACACCAAAAGCACAAGCTACAAAAGAAAAAATTGATAAATTGGGCTTCTGCAAATTTTTTAAGTTTATGCTTCAAAAAACACTATCAAAAGAGTGAAAGCTGCAGAATGGGAGAAAATATTTACAAATTGTACATCTGATAAAGGACTAGTATTTAGAATTTATAAAGAACACTTAATAATAAAAAGACAAATAACTCAATTTAAAAATGGACAAAGGATCTGAATGGACATTTCTCCAAGGAAGACATACACATAGCCAATATGCACATGAAAAGATAGATGCTCAACATCATTAACCACTAGGGAAATGCAAATCAAAACTACCATGGGATTCTACTTTACACCCACTAGGAAGACTATAATCAAAAAGTCAGAAAATAATAAGTGTTGACAAGGATGTAAATAAATCAGAACCCTTATATATCGCTGATAGCAATGTGAAATGATGCAGCTACTCTGGAAAACACTCTATAGCAATTCCTGTAAAACATAGACATAGAATTGGCGTATAACCCCAGCAATACTACTCCTAGATATACATCTAGGAGAACTGAAAATAAATGTTCACCCAAAAACATAAATGAATGTTCATAACAATATTATTTATAATAGTCAAAAGATGTACCCAAATGTTCATCATCTGATGAATGAATAAGCAAGATGTGATGTATCCATATAATGGAATATTTTTCAGCCATCAAAAGGAATGAGGTATTAATACATGCTACAACAAGGATGAACCTTGAAAACATTAATGCTAAGTGAAATAAGCCAGTCACAAAAGGCTACATGTTATGTTATTTCATTTATGTGAAATGTCTAGAGTAAACAGTTTTATAGAGATAGAAAGTGGATTAGTGGTTACTCAGGTTTGTGGGTAATGGGAAGAATAGATGAATGAGAGCTAAAGAGTATAGGATTTCTTATTTTGAAATGATAAAAGTGTTCTAAAACTGATTTTGGTAATAGTTTTACAGCTCTGTGAATATAGTAAAAAACAATTTGTGAACATTATGGTATGTGAATTATATAACTCAACAAAGCTGTTAAAAAAGATTTATTATTTATTTATTTATTTATTATTGCCCTCATTTCTTTTCTTTTTTTTTTTTTTATACTTTAAGTTCTAGGGTACATGTGCACAATGTGCAGGTTTGTTACATATGTATACTTGTGCCATGTTGGTGTGCTGCACCCAT